>NC_092214.1:51539196-51545066 GCF_043381705.1 Parasteatoda tepidariorum
GTCGTATTGAGTCTGTCATTTTTGCAATGTATGTTAAAATTTCACTTGTTTGGTGAAATAGTGTAAAAAGCTAATCTAAACCCTTTTGTGAGTTGACCATCAGGGGAAACTGTAAGGGGTCAGCTTTTGACCATTTCTTTCATCCGTTCATTGAAAACAGGTATGTTAGTTGAAAAGTTGCTCTTCCAGTTGCAATAGTGAGCATTTGAATAAATGAATGCTCTGAAATATGCTTTGATTTATGGTCTTTGATCTTTAAGTGTAGTAAATAAATTTTAAAATGTTCAAATAATTTTATTTTGTTAAAGTTTTCAAATTACATGTTTTCGTGTTCTAATATTTTAAGAAATTATATTTATTAAACACTTCACATGCATAATTATATGTATCAAATTGAAGTTCATTCAAATTTAAACACATTTCTTATGATATTCATTGGCATATTTTCTGAATAAAATTTTTAAGTCAAGCAAAAAAAAATTTAAATATATAGCAACATGATATAGGAAACGAAAAAGTAAACAATGACCCACCCCCTCTATAAGTTGACCACTTAAACAATGCACCACAAGTGGTCAACTTACTCAAGTTTTACAGTATATATATATATAAGGAATCATTGTTAACATTGAAAAAAGCCACAATGTTAGCAAGTTCAACTAATCACTATAGAGGTCAGTTACAGAGAAAGCGAGATTAAAATAGTCAAAACTAGTTTGCGTGTTGAAACTAGGAAAGAAAGAACTTAGAATTTAACAAAAAGCATTCATTAAAATAAATGTTTACCTTTTTGATATTAATTACTATGGAACTGTGAGAACATCAAGGTGATATACCAAGGAAAAGATGTTGTTTACCATTAGAGCATTTTTCTACTCAGCTGGAATTTTCATTCGAAATTTACAGTAAAATAACCTGCAACTTTCTGTCCATTCAATTAACCATAAATTTCACGGATAGGAACATTTTTCTTATCTCAGCAATTTTAAAACCGCTTACAATTGGTATGATTAAAAAACCATACATGAAAATTGTTTTTCAACTATTTGCAACTATCACGGTTTCAAAACCGTAAATATGAAATTTAACTGAGATTTGAGTTAAGTTAGGTTTGAGATATGAGTTAGGTTTTGGATGAGTAAATGAAACATGAATTGTGGCTTAATTAGTTCATCTGTTGGTGCCATCTAACGTGAAAGATAATAAATACTAGACTTTTCTGTGTTAAGCAGATCTGTGGTGCTTCCACCTATGCATGAATCAGAATATTGTATTGTAATTGTCCATTGTCACCAATTGGGGAGTTCAGGATCCTGGAAATTCTTCACCCTCATTCAGCCAGTCATGAGATTGACAGAATAGCCCTCTCAGCTATAATACCTACCCAGCTGTAGAAAACAAGTGGCTAAATAAAACTAAGTTGTGTGGATGAAATTCTGATTGTTTAACAATACTAGGAGAAAACAGTCCATAGATGATTTTTCTCACAATTCACAGTTTGAATATCATATTTTCATGGTTAATTGATCTTCTTTCCTTCCTTACTAGTGATTGAACGTTTTTGTTTCTTTCTCTCTTAAATGCTAATTTCCTCCCCTTATGTGTGCAAATTTTTTACCTTAATTTTGAAAAGGGTTCAAAAACCTACAATAAAGCCGGTAATTTCAGAACTGCTGTATATATTTAAAATACGAAATGACACAAAAGCTTCATAGTTCTTAACATTTTAACTGATTGTACAAAATATTACCTGTGTAGTCATTTAAATATTAACTGTATTAAATGAATATTTTTCAACATTTTAGCATTTGTAAGTTCAATTGTTATAAATTTCATTAGCATTGTATTTAATTACTCCATATGAGTAACTCTGAATTTGCAATTCAGACATTAATTACTTAAATTAAAATTGAGTTGCACAATAACAGCATTAAATAAATGTTTTCAATTATATATTGAACATTAATTATTTCATATTTTTTTTATGCTTTTTTAAAAAAAAAATCTCATTTTGTTATTATCAGTCAAATGCTAAGTTTTGCATTCGCATCACTAACTATCTTAATTTTATTTGTTAATATTTTGCGTATACTGAGTAGTTTTTTGTAAATAGATCATTAAAAACACATGAGTTTTATCTATTTTCATAAAAATTTATTTAATAATATATTTGAAAACTACAAATTGAAACATATATTTTAACATCCCTCTATCTGTCTGTCTCGCTTTAAACAAACTGAAGAATTAAGTGCACAATTTTGATTTACATATTAAAATTTTCCAAGTTGAAAGAAAATGCGTTTATTATAGTGAAATGCACGTGCAAAATAAACACAACACTCAATTCTTACTTAATATCTTATGAAACAACTTTATTCAATATCCATCTCAGTTAAGAGGGTATTTCAAGTAGTAATTGATTGCATCGCTGAAGCAATGGTATACAAAAACTCTTTTGTAAACAAAGGCCTCGATTAAGTCCTTAAGAATTCGGAATAAAAATAAAGGCTTAGTTGAAAAGGATATTCAGTAAACAAGAATAAAAATGTAAACTATTTCTTACACTCTTAACCTAATTCATTACTGAGCGTTTCCGGCTGTTTTAGGAATAAGATTAAATCATTTTAGAACGAAAATGAAACACAGTAATAAAATTATTAGAATTTTATTTATTTTAGTTACAAAAATAAAAGTTTAGATTTTTAACGGCGAATAATAAAGTGCATACATCTTAAATATAATATTTGTGCACTGATATAATTTTCTTTATTTCGTTTATTTACTGACAAAGGTTATTTTCAAGCACATTAGAATTAATTAAATGGATTCATTGCAAAAACTTTTCGGTTAAAATACAAGCACATTTTTGGTAATATATTCGCATTAATTTTCTTTTAAAAAATTATTTATTTGTCAAATTTATATAGTTTTTAGCATGATTATTACAGTTCTGTACTTAAAAAGGTTTTATGTTTACCTTAGCGCCAAAACTGGTGGAAACTATACACCAAATTTTTTACAGTGTAGGGGAAAACAATTATCCCAAAATATAAATTATTTGCTTTCATTTATTTTTTCTTAATTTTGTGTAGATTTTTCTATTTTTTTATTTATTTTCATTTAAATACTTTTTTACACTTTCTGAATTTAAGTTTAATAAAATGAAGAAAATTATTTTCTTTTATTTCCATTGGCAGTACTAAACAAAAAATAAATTCGCCTTTTTAATCATTTAAATTTAGATTTTCAGATTTTTTATAATAATCTGAATGTTTCGAAAATAAACAAAAAACGTTGCTTTCCGGGAAAATGTACGAGTACAAAAAGTAAGAATAATTTTAGTATTCAACAGAAACTAAAATTTTGTATTAATTTCTTCACTTTTCGGAAATTGAATATAAAGAACAAAATTTGACAGCGAAAAATATGTTCATTAGAAAGTAAAAATTTGAGTTTCACATAAGAGATGATTTTTTATATTTTATTCCGTTTCTTTTATAAGTAAGAGAAATATTAATGCATTAAGTAGAAAACAAAAATGAAACGTATTACAAAATCTTTTATGTTAACTATACTTTCGGACTAATAGAGGATTTCCTCGATTAAATGCCAGTAATTTTTATTCAAATATGACTTTATCTTATAGGGAAAAAAATTAATGAAAACTACATAAAATCATTATAACATCCAATATTGAACTTCTAATAACTCATAAGATTTTTGTTATACACTGCAGCTCATCAGTGAGCTTTTTTATTAGGGACATAACTCAAAGTGCGTGTTAAAAAAAATGGGCATAGCTCGAAATGCACTTAGCGAAATAGACTCAGCTCCCAAAGTGCGTGTTTAAGAAAAATTAACTCAAAAGCGCATTTAAGAAAATAGACATAGTTCAAAATGAATGTTTAGAAAATGGATAAAGCTTAAAATGTGTATTTAAGGAAATAGAAGCAGCTCAAAACACGTATTTAAGAAAATGAACATAGCTCAAAATAAATATTTAGGAATATGGAAAGCAGCTAAAAAAAATGCGTTTATGGAAATGGACACAGCACAAAATGAGCCTTTTCAATGTTAAATGCAAATTTTCACATCTCAACAAATAATTTTGATTACTTTTTTAAACACTAATCCAAGTTTACTGAGCTACGTTTTTATGAAGAGTTACAAAATAACAGTAAATTAGTGCCAATTTCATGGAAATCCCTATTTTTCCAAAATATTCTTATGAAGTTTCGAGTTATGCCTATTTCCTCAAATACGCGTTTTAAGCTACTTCCATTTTCTTAAGCACACATTTTGAGCTATATCTAAAATAAAAATATCATCAACGAGATGTTATTTACATTTCTGGATAAGTCATCACAGTGCTGAGAATATTTTCTCTTAACATGATTAAATAAAAAGAAACGCGTCATGCATTGACCATGTCCCCCTAGGGTTAATTGGGGGAGGAAGGGACCCTTAGCAACGAGCCCTAGCAACAGCGTCAGCTAAATGTTTTCCAGATATAGTACCAGCCCGTCCCATTCGATTAAGCAACATAATTCAACCTTTTTGTTGTGAATAAAATCACATAACAAGCGGCAATAACTGTGACAGACTCTTTTCATGTTATTTCATTCAAATTAAATTATTTTCATTCATGTTGATTCCATGTAAAATTAATTATAACGCATTAATATCAATAAAAGTATGAAAAGTCTAATTGATTCGCTTAATGTGATTGATTCGCTAAAATATATCATTTGAAAATTATATTAAATAAAAGTTGGTTTCAAAAGCATAATTAAAAAAATAAATATTTAATGTTAATAACATCGATTGTACCAAAACCGTACAATTCCGTAAGAATAATATAGAAGTGCTTCGGGACACAATTTTTAATTCTTTTTATTACTTATATTGCTTTTTTTTAAAAAAAATTTTGTATCAAACAAAGAATATACGAAAGATTCTCACAATCCTTCTATAAGTTATTTTTGAAGAAACTTAAATTTTGAATAAAAATGTTTTAAATTTTACACATTTTTGTACAAAATTTTTGTGTCATGAACTCCTTTAATAACAAAATGAGATCAATCACAGCTAATATAAAATAAAATTTGAAATAGAGAAAATAAATTCAGCAAATTTTATTATTCTATAGACCTTATTCTGCAAGATTTTTCTAATTTTAAGCCTTATAAAAAATATGTATGACAAATCATTGCTGAAAATATTTTAGAAGCATTAAATAACTATTCAAAAGGCTAAAGATTGGAAAACAAGTGTAGTTAATGAAAGAGAAGAGAGTTTTTGGAATGAGAATTTCAGGAATTCGCATTAGAGAAATATTTAATACTTTAAAAGTATAGCCAAGTTCATTTCCTCTTATTATTTAAAATTTATTTTTTCTATGAAAGAAACACTGCATAGACATTGAATTTTACGAATTGTTTTAAAAGAAACATGTCATACACAAAAAGTATAGCCAAGATAATTTTCTTCCATAATTAAAAAATTATCATTTCTATGAAAGAAAAACGCCATGTAGACATTAAGCTTAGGGAATTGGTAAAAGTGAAACATTTCATACTTTAAAAGTGCAACCAAGTTCATTCTTTTAAATATGAAAAATTATTATTTCTAAGAAGAAAAAAAAAACATCTTATGGACAGACATCAAACTTATCGTTTCGAATCAAAAATATTTCTTCGATGCTAATAGTAAGGGGGGAATACCATCTAGCTATTGACGATAAACTGCTTGCAAACAATGCATCAATAATTAAGATAAGAGATTTACTTAATCTGCATTACAAAAATAACCGATTTACTTAATACACGAAAAAGTAAACATACATACATACAAAAAAAAACATATATATA
>NC_092214.1:51545114-51612678 GCF_043381705.1 Parasteatoda tepidariorum
AAATAATATACATATATATATTGAGAAATAATTTTCGATGATATAAATAACATTCAGTGTTGTCTCCCTTGACAAAACTGCTTTTGTAGCAATTTATGTAATAGAGAGAAACCATAGCACAATTGGTTATGAGCAAATGGAAAAATTTTTTATTTGGCCAATAAATGCTTTTGGTGGGAGAATAATTACGGTCAACATAAAATATGAGCTACCACATTTATTTTATCCAGCAACTAGAGCCTCAGCTACTTTTCCCCCACATGACTGCATCCTAAGAAGCGAAAATCAAACATTGTAGCAAGATAAAGTCCTCCACTTTGGTGATTAAGTAGTTTAATGGCACCAATGCCAAATGTCAGAATAGCACTCAAAAAGTTCACCCAGCACAATTTTAAAAAATAAAATCCATTGTTTTTTTTCATATATGAAGGGAGAAGGAAAATTTTATAATCTCACTTGTTTTAATTTTACAAGGCTTAGCTATAAAACTTTTAAAAAAATCTATCCAGAATCTCTTAATATAGAGTTACCCGATATGATTTCCAAAAGTTCTATTTCGGGAATATGTAACTTTTTTGAAAGGATAAAAACTGATAACTCAACTATTTAATTAATAGGGTTTATTTTAGGGAAACAAGAAATGTGTACCCACTACGATACATTAGTAATTTAAATATCCTCACATTCATCTGAAATCATAAAAATTAGAATAAATAAAACTAAAGGGATAGGTAACACTAGAAAATATCCAATTAGCTTAAACATGACCTGTCGTTTCTTCTTAAAAAGCACTTTTCACATTAATACAAAATAATACCTTAGTTATGGATTAGGTTTGGGAAAGAGTAAAACTATTTTTCTCATAATATTAGACCAAGATATTGTTCAGAAAATTAAATTGTTAAAATAATTCCTCACTTTACTACCACTCAACAAAGGGAATAAAAAAAAATGTTCTTCATTAATGGAACCTTTTAGAACATTGCAGAGTCAAAGATAGGACAGATACGTCCTTGACCAATAACTCCTAATCATCTCTGTGACGCCGATCCATATTCAACAAAACAATTTTCTTAGCACTCCTACATTCTATTAATGTGTCACCTCCTTCAAAATTAATAGGTTTTGTCATTTTTTTTCTATTCCATATAGCAAATCCGTAAACAACTCGTGTCTGAAATGATATCTAAACTAACTTTAACCCGTTTTTGCCTGATATTCCATAAATAGGACGGTAATTGCCGGTACGATAATTACGGACGAAAATTGCCAAGACTCTTGTCACTTAAAAATAGTTCTTTATGTTCTAAATTATTTTTCTGGACATCATTTTAACATAGAAACAAGAGTTTTGATTATTATGAGATTATTAATATTAATTTTTACAGCTTTTGTAAAAGTTTTTACTAAGTAAATAAATCATCGAAGTCATAAACGAGTTTAAGAAAAAAGTAGATCTGTGCTAACATCAATGTATTTTTTATTTTAAATACTGCACTTATATTAATTTCTCTATTTTTAATATTTGTTTTATGCTTAAACTATTAAAAATTTCCGAAAACAAATAAATGTTAAAACTCAAAGTTAATTTTTATTGAAATCGATTGTAAATATATACATTCTAATGACTTCGCAAACGTTTTCCTGTGTCAATGTTTTTGAAATAAAGTTCAGCCTAATTTATTCGTAGTTAAATAAAAATTGTTACAGATCGCATAGCATAAATACGTTCAGTTTTTTAATAAAATAAACACATTCAGTTTTCTTGATACCATAAACTCATCCTCAGTTTATTATTATTATCAATCATTATCACCATCATGAATTATCAATTATTGTAATTTATATTCTGAAATATTCATCAAAAAGAAAACATCAGGAAAAAGAATTGTTTTCAGAGTTAATTTTAAAAAATGATAATAAATTTGATGTTAATAATTTAATATTTTGTATTTAAAAAGGTATTATAGGTAAAATAAATAATTTAAATATAAAACAAAAATGTAATATTTTAAAAAATATTAAAAACAGAAAACTCTGTAAAATATTCTTTCCTGAATTTTTAATGTAATTTACTATAAAATAAACATTATTGGTACACAGTTGATTGTACTTTTATAATTTTTTTTATTGATTTTTTTAACAATCTTCTTATAAACAATGCAGAAGAATGATGCAAAATGAAATTTATATTAACTCAGGTTATGGTAAGGATAATTTTCCAAAATATGCAAAAAAATAAAACGAGCAATTAACCAACGATACATATACCATTAGATCTAAGGTAGATTATATTATTAGATTTATTATGTAATATTTATACATTATATTATGTTTATACTTTATATTACGTGAGATAAGATGCATTATATTATTATATCATATTTATAAACTCAGTGGCGCGACAGCCCTAGAGGGCCAAGGCCTACTGTGCCCATCTCAGTTTTCTTGACCTTGGGCTCTGGGGTGCAGGAGCAGATGTTCCGGTCAGGTGGTCAGCCGATCGCGGAACCCCCAGTGTTGGAAAGGTTTGGAAAAAAGGTTTGGAATTATTTGGAAGTATAAGCTAGAAATAGATGCACTAATCACATCTAACATCTAATTTAATATTATTATCTGTATAGTATAAAGACTACTTTATTACTATGAATTTTAGAAATCTTGTTTTTGAAATATTTTTGTTTGCATTATTTCTTAAATATTTTTATTTTGTTTTCAAGTAGTGCCAAATGTATTAATTCAAATATATTTATCGTAAAAAAAAATTTCAATTAATACGAGCATTTATAATGAAGCTTAAAAAATAAATTAGAACTAAATAATTAAATTTAAATATTGAAATTTAACATAACTTAAAATTTAAAGTAAAAAAAAAATTCGAAATAAACTTCTTGAAACTTTTTACTAAACATTTCGAAATAATCCCACACAATAATTTGGAGGACATAATTCTATCATTAAATTTGAATTACTTTTTTAAAAAACTAAATTCAAAGGAATGTAAGAAAAACTTGTCAAATAAAATACAAATGATAAAAAAAATTGTAAAACATTACAGCATGAAAAAAAAGAGAATTGGAAAGTTTGATGACCGTTTTTTTAATTATACATTCAATTCCATTACTCTGGTATAATTTATTTCTTCATATTACTTTTAATATACCGTAAAACCATATCACTAAATGAAATCGAAAAGTTGACTTAAATCCTGAAAAGACCACTAAAAATATATTTATGTTGACAGACAGTTTAACGCCCCAACTGCAATAAAAGAGATCGTTGAAATTACTACAATATTCAACATTCTTTTTAACAGGAAGCAAACCTTGCTGTTACGTTTCCACTATTTTAGTCCATCATTACGAGAAAGTCACAAAAAGGGAGTAAGTAAAAAAAGTAAAATAAATCACTTTATAGAATGGGTCTAACTCAAGCTTGCTTCTCTGCTACTAAGCTAATCTGCCGCCAAGGGTTATCGTATTTCGTGCACCGTAAAAAAATTAATAACAACAACAAAATAAAAAAATCACACATATGACGCACGCGATAAAAAAAAAGTATTAAATACCGTGAGCTGAGTCACTGTTACAATTAAGAGCTTTTTTCTTTACTATACGACCCAACTGGTGAAATTGCCAAATATTCTAAAAAAATGACAACATCAGGCATTTTTATATTTTTTTTTCTTTTTCAAATAGCTATAATGAGGCTTGGCAAATGCTATTTAAAAATTTCTTTTTTTTATATATAATTACATCTCTTTCTTAAGGAATAATATTTATACAAAATATTTTGGAGAACTGAAATAGGTTCATATATGCATGCTATTTATTTTGATTTTTGAAAGTCATATTAATTACAAAGTATTGTAATGTATTAAATAAGCAAAAATGTCACAATATTAATGGTACCAATTAATATATATTATATGGCATCTAGAATTTAAAACCGACTGATCGTTTGCGACTCCTTAAGACATATTTTCACCTGTCCTCTTCAGATCGAAACATTTATTCTTTTTTCTTGTTCATTTGATAAGAAAGCGGTGTATTGAGGAGAAATTTCTATTCAAACTTACCCGAAAGTGTGTGTTGAGGAGAAATTTCTTTACACACAAGCTCAAATGAGAAACGTTAGGTCAGTTAATGTTTTTGGAACAAAACTTTTATTTATTAAATACTTCTTTAGTTATTTAATTATATTTTGAAACTTTTACACAAAGTAACGATTTTTATTAAAAATATTCAGTAATAGCAGTAACAAATTTCCTATTAAGTTCATTTTGTCAATACATAAAATTTTAATGAAGTCTGTCTAAAATTTCATATTTCCAAAAATATTACGCTCATTTTGTCCTAATTTTATGTTTTGTCTTATTAAATAAAGTATTTTTCAAATGCATAAACTTAAAATCTGAAATTGTTTTAATCATTATTAAAAAAGTAATAAATTCTTTTCAATTTCTCTTTTTACGTTAAATTAACTTTTGGTAAACCAGTTTTATAAAAGATTTTACTAAGTTGCTATTTCGTAATATTAATTTAGTAATTACTATTACAAATTAGTTATTCAGTAATGCTTAATTTAGTTTATGTTTAATATTTTCATATGAAATGTCATTTTTCTATTCTGATGGAGTTATAATTATTGTGATTTTAATTATTCTTTTGTCATTTCGTAATTTTATTTTTTGCTCACCAGTCTTATGCATCTTTAATGCATGGTGGTCAATAGTTTATAATCATGTGTTTTGTAATGGAAAAAATTAGAGTGATTCGTGTAATTAGTTAAAAAGATATTTTTTGACTTAAATAGTAAAAAATTAATGAAAAGACCGAAAATTCCAATCAGTCTTCTGACTGAGCTACTAGGAGTAAATGTCCTAGAATGTGGAATTTAGAAATTTAGATGTGCTGACAATAGGTATTTTTGTTTAGTGAAAGTGTGTTCTAGTGTATGATATCGTATCTTAAAATATTGACTGCGCTAAATAATTAGCATTTCATAGATTATCCTTTTAAGTATTGGCCATTGTAATTAATACATAAACTACTCTAAAAACTTTCGTTTTAAAACGGGAAGGAAAAAGCAAAAATAAAAATTATTAAATATGCGAAATTTTATTTTACTATGCGTGCTGATTTATTTTTCTCACTCAGATGTTGCAGTATTGTCAGCATGTTAGCAGATTTTTCTTTCATCCAACTTACAAATATAACTGAATAGAAAAGGGAGAGGTTGGTTTTAAGTTAAGTTATGCAAGTATAATTCCTCAAAGTATGTTAAAATAATATAAAAATATTAATTCCATATTTGTTTTTGTATAATCAGTTTCTTGATTAATCTTGAGTATTTTTTAATGATTAGATCAAAACATTACTCATTATAAAATTATCACCTTAATGAAACATAATAATACCTCAGAAAAACTTCAGTTCTACATATGCCTTTTTCTTTTTTCGTTAGATTTACATGCAATTTAGCTTCAATAATTATACCATAAAAGCTTAGTACTATAACGACAGAAAGCTGTTTATTAACAACATTATGAATATGGTTTTGCGATGAGTTAAAAACTGCAGATCGAGAAGCAAATTTGGGAGAATGTTTCTCTCACATGCAATGTTCTCTATCTTATAACATAAGAAAACTGGCTTCGCGATGCATAGAAGACTGCAGATCGAAATTAAAATTTCTACGTACTACCTAAAGTTAGGAAAAATGGTTTAATACATAATAGTAATTACTTAACACAATAGTTAGACATAATTACATTCTTAAATATTTTATTAATTTTTATCTTACATTAAAAAATGGTTCAATTATTTTTTTCATTGTTTACAAAATTAAAGCTCTTCGTGGAGAAAAATTAATTTCTTCCATTCATTTGATAATTGTTTCGTTCTCATGTTAACTGTTTATCGGAAATTCTGATTATCAAAATTATAGTTTTTATAACCACACATTTAGCAAAACAAATACAAAACTGAAAAGTAAATTTAACCGAATAAATGGTTTTTATACCACGCTCTAAAATATGGTAAAATTACTTAATTTTACAGTATTTGTAAAATTTTATCACACCTAATAAAACATATTTTATTGTTTATTTTACCAAAATCATTTCTAAAGCGCTTCGGCAAATATTACCAAGTTTTTTGTAGGTTTTCATAGAGCCAGAAAAGCGTTAAATTTTACCACATCGTGGTAGTTTTCATCATACTTTTATTTCTTAGTGTGTATATTATCTAATTTAAGATAGACTATCTTAAATCTTGTCTTTAGTAATTTAATCTACATTTTAAATCACAAGGTTAGAAATACAGTAAATATTTAGATGTTATTTGAAAATAAGTGGAAACATTTATAATGTAATATTATTTTTAATAATTTAGTCATTCCCAGCGTATTTCTTCTGCATGTTTTAATTTTAGTCCTGATAAAACAAAGAGACCAACACCAACTTTTTTAAATGCTTTTTCATAGCATTTGTGAATCACATTTAAAAAAACAGCTTTTGTGCGGAAAAAAGGCTTAAAAAAAACTGCAGTGAACATTTGTATTGAAATTGCTAATGATCCAAACCATTATTTTCTACAGCTGAAGAAGCTTCTCGTATTTCCTCTGAAACTTGTTCTTTTGGTATAGAACTTTTCATGTTATGGATTTAAATACTTAAATAATTTTTCGAGTTCTAATAAATCAAAAAGCAGTAAAATTTCAAGAAAATATAGGCAAATAATTAAATAAAAAAAATTAGTAAAACCACTGTTTAAACTAATTGAAATTAAAAACATCGACTTAACATTCACAGTAAAAAAATAATTGAAAAATACTTAAGGCGACTGCCTGGGTACGATGACATTTTTTTTAAAAATTAAAATTTTTTTGAAACATATGTGTTATTGGTTCATGTTTGACATAAAATGATATAAACAAGAAGAAATATTTTTTAATATCGCTTAGTTTCTAAAATATTTGAAAAATTAAGCCTAAAACGAGCGAAATTTAGAGCTTACGCCAGACACTATACACTTAATTTAAATGAATAAAATACAATTTCTTTTTCTGTACAGATTATTTTGACCCTTATCTGTGTTCTGAACTAAAGGTTTATGAAAATTTTAAAAATTACCCAAATTAAGTGCTAAAATCTAGAAAAACAGCAATTTTTTCATTTTTTTTCAATAGTTTTTTATGTTTATATACCTGTAACATGACCAAATATTTAAATTGAAACTTAGTTTTAGTTCAAAACACAGTATATATAGTTAATAACATTGTTACCAAATTTCATAAGAAAACTTCCATTAGTTTTGGAGTATGAGTGTCTGGCGTGAATCAAAATATTGAAAAATACAGTTTTTCAGAAAACGCTTTTAAAGATTTACTTAAACAAAAATAGTTACATAGACTTATTCAACAAGCTATAATTTAATAATATTTGTAGTTCAGCCCTTTATGTAGCTCTTGCTTTTTACAGTTTGCATTTTAATTCATTATCTTTTTTTTTATGACCAATTTTCTATTGAGCGACAAACAGTAACTCGAGCGCGCGATTTTCTTTTTTTCAAAATGTTAGTTATGTATGCAATAATTCACAGCAAATTACCACCCAAAACCTTCTAAAACAGTCTTAGGTTGTTAGAATCAATTGGCAAACAATACCTAAGTCCTTTTAGAATGTAGTATAGTTAAATATTTATATTTTTTCATAAAACAGGCAAAAATGACGCGTTAATTTTCGCTGTATTTTGTATACACAACTACATGATTAAAAATATTAACTTAATCATGTAGTTGTGTACTACACTATATACACTATAATACTACACACTATTATTATTTTTAACTTTATTTCAGACAAAAACAGTATTATTTTAAAATAAACATTATAAGATATGCCTTTCTTATGAAAACACAAAATTTTACAGTAAATAATTTTGAAAAAATATTTACTATGTTAGCATATTTGTTAACTATAACTAAACAATGTAGTAAAAGTACTTAAATAACAATAAAAAGTACTTAAATAACAACTGAAACTACCGTCAATTTAATATTAAAGCTTTTTTTTAATAAGAACGCGGAAAGAACCATTCAATTTCACTCCCTTTAAAAAGTTTATACATAATTTATTGCCAGATGCGTGGAATTAATATTATATAAAAAAAATTAACAAATATTAATATTTTTAATAGCGCTACAAGCAAAAAAAATTCTTATTGGCTCAAAACTACATTGTTTACAATTAGTTTTGAGGTTTTCAGTGCACTTCCGGTGTTTCGGAATCTCACTTCCGGTTTCAAAATCAGCTATAACTTTGCTTCTAATTATCGAAATTTTAAAAACAAAGCATTTTTAGAATCCTAAGAGTTCATTCTTTTCAAAAATGCAAAAAACAGAAATTTGAATTACTTGATGAAATCGGTCATTTTAAGGCAGGCAGATACCTTAAGATCTTTCACAAATGCATTTCGTTTTTAGCAACAAAAAAAAGGTGAAATTCAGAAAATCATTAGTATTTTCGCTTTTTAATATTTAATGTATAATGTAACTGAAATTATTATGCTATTTATAAAAAAGATTAAGCAAAGTAAAAAAATATATATAACAAGAAGAAAAAAATTTTCAAAATATTAAGTCTCTCAAGAAAGCTTTTTTAAAAATATTTCGTTCTCTATTGATTTATGCTAATACAGTCTTAGGAATTACCTAGAAAAATGGAGTTTTCCATTTGGTATGCACTTTTTTAGCGCTTTGTTGATTTACTGTTTCATTTATTTTCTTGTTTTTAACATTATTTCAGTTTAAGGAATATAATTTACTAATAAACTTTATAAATTTTCTGTTTTTAAAAACCAGAAGGAACGTGAAATATGTTCGTAAATAAACTCAATTAATTTTAAGTTTTACCATTCATTGCAAATAAATTTTTTGATAACTAAATTTATATTTGTTTGATGTAGCATGAAAGTTGAAAATTATTTTAATAACTTGTAAACATTAGAAGAAAAGATTTTTACTATTATTTAGTTATCGTATATTTAGTTTAAATAAACACAAAATATCTATTTGAAATTATAAAAAAATTATTAATAGGAGTATTTAATGCCTTTTTTTAAATTAATTTGAAATACTAAATAAAATATTTAGAGCTAATAATGAAATATATTGTAACTAGTATTTATAAATTTGCTTAATTTTTGTCGTATAAAAAGATGCATTTTATATAGTATATATTAAGTCAAATTTTTAACAAAAAGTTTTAAGCCAATAATCGGAGACTGTTTTTAGCACATAACAAAACCGCAGGATATATTCTTTTGATTTGTCTTAATTTTTATCAAAAAATATTCAAAATCATAATTTATTTACATGTTTTTGTCCGATATTATACTAAGCGAAATCCATTTTCCTCATTGTTAATTCCAGATGAATTATGGTTCTTAACTAAAAATATCAGTATTTTAAAATCAAAATATAGATTATGTTATTTCTTTAAAATCAGAATATTTATTATTGATGCGATTTTCTTCTTACAAATTAAAAAGCAAATCCCTCGTCTTGATGGGAAAAAAATTTAATTTAAATAGCAACCCACGGAACAGTTAAAACGAACAAAATCTTTTAATCCATAATCTTAAACTAAATCAGCTTCTCTGTTGAAAATCCTCCGACTTTCATTATAGCAGTTTTTCCTGCATCTCAAACCATTTTGAATACGGAAGATGATCTTGACTTAGACCAAGTGTTCAAACTAAAATGTAAAAGAAAGATAATAATAATTCCCACACCAGCACATCTGCAAACTCGAAGAAATCCTACGGACCAATGAAAAAGTGTTATAATTTAAAAAAAAAAAAAGAAAGAGAAAAAAAAAACACATTTGTGTCCAATGTAGAAAATTTTGCCGTTACTTTTTTACTATTTACTTTTTAAATATTATGCCGTTACTTTTGTACTATTTTACTTTTTAATTATGAAATAAAAATTTATCATGAAACAATTTTGATTCTAATTTAGTTTTAATTTTAAAAAAGACACCGAGAATTTCCTTTTACGTAAAATTGAGATCAAAATATTTTTATAATATGTTTTTATCTAATAATTAGAAATTAAAATCAAGGAATTTATCAAAAATGAAATTTTAAATGGGAGTTACAAGATTTAATTAAAATCATACAGAATTCCTTTATTTACGAAATTGTAACCAAAATACTTTTACAATATGTTTTTATCTCATGATTAAAAACTAAAACCAATTTTTTCATAAAAACTGAAATTTTAAATGACAACGTATGGAGTAAATGGACAAACCCCCGAGTTACATAACCTAAACAAATATCTCAGCTGCTCCATAAACAATCCTCTGACTTGCATCACGACGGTTTCTCCTGTGTTTCAAACCATCTTAAATGGGGGTGATGGTCTTGACTTAAACCAAATGTTTAAACTAAAATTTAACAAATTAACCACTCTATCATTTCCGAAACCTCCAAAAAAAAACAACAGAGTATTAAAAAAGTGTTAAAATTTTCATTAAAAACACATTTAAATCTTGTATAGAAATTTTTGGAAAAGGAAACATTTTTTTAAAACTATATCAACATCCCCATAGAAACGCAAAATGAGCTCTCCAAAATCCCTCGGATGATGTTCCTAGAAACAGAGATCCCGAAAATAAATCCTGTTTTTCGATGTGTTTCGAATATTAATAATTACTACGATCAAGTTATGGATTTCGTGAAGGGAAATATATCGAGTGTATAACAATCTAAAATAATTAGTTTTATTTACAAGTAAATAATAAATTCTATTTACCTTTTTTTCCTTCGGATAAGGGGATGCTGCGGAAGTTGTTTCCAGTCAAGCCGTCAGGTTCTATCTTTAAGGGTTGCTTACTTGCCGGATCCTCCCATCTCCTGTTCTCCCGAGTTTCATTAAAATCGAAATCGTGATCGCCAACTATTTCGCCAAAGGGGGAGGCCATTATTTACAGATGCAAGTTCCGTATTCATTCAGTGCTATCGGGGAGTGCGGGTGTAATTATATAACATAGATGACAGTACATGGATTTTTACGATCGATAACATCCCTTTTTAAAAGTCGAGAGTGATTGTTGAATTATTATTCCCAACAATTGAGAGCGATTATACTTCGGATTTGATAGCTAGGAGACATTCATTAAAAATAAATACATCACTAAGGAAATTCATCAACTTTTTAAAAGCACGATTAAGATTACAATTTCTTTCAAGAATAATGCTATAAGAATAAAACGCACACAATTTTTGATACAACTTTTTTAAAGTTTATTTTACGAAGAAAACTGAAATTTAAGAGGTAATTTCACTTCCTGTTTGTTAGAAAATTAATATCATTAAAAAAATATTCTGTTATATCTTTAATTTGTAGTTATATATTGTTCCAAATTAAAGAGGAAACAAATGTTGGATAGAATTAGAAAGGGATCAGATTTTACTCCCTGAAAGATTGACCCCGTTGCCATGCGCTTAAGTACGTTTGCACCAAGAAACGAGCCAATCAGTTAGGAAGGAACAATGGTGTAAATCATTCCCTGAGTTGTTTGTAATATCGACAAATATTTTTTTAGCTAGTACCTTGTCATTAATAGAAAATAAATTTTAAAAAATTATATTTGCGTGATGGTTTATGTTAACAAAAAATCAAAGCTTTTGCTTATCAGATTTAAAACGTAAAACTTTATAGAATTATATTTTTATAAATCAAAGCAATGTTGCAAATCATACTACCAATTATTAGAAATTAGATTTGCGAGATTTTTTACGTTAACCGAAAATCAAAGCTTTTATTTATCAGATTAAAAAAAATTAATCTCAAAAGAAAGAAAAGAACGACAAAAAAAAAAGAAACACCGAATTCACATTTTATTTAGACAATAAGAAATTTAGTTCATAGTAAAATGATACTTATCTACTTGTTGGTGATTGTTTAGGTTTGATCAGGGTGACCCAAAATCCCCGCAAGACGTAATTTTGATACAAAACACAATTTTTAGTTGATTCATTAAATATACAGTACATGATTACGTATGAAATATCATATTGGTTTTGCTGACAGATACACATTCTTACGGCAAAATTTTTCAATGACTATTTAGCATAAATGGCTCTGAATGTTGTTATTATAGCACGCATTTGTCTGCTTTAAGGAGAGAATTTTTCTGAGTTTATTGCTATATTAAACCATAAACTTCAAAAGAGAAAACCACAATAATTCATTTTGAAAAATTTGTTTATTTATTATTTTTTTTCGCTATGTACAGTGCTTAAAATATCAAAAAAGCAAACACCCTGAATAAATTTTTAATCTTATGTTAGGATTTTTATGGACCAAAACTGAATCATAATGGCTCGGGGGCCTAACCTTAACTATGCTAATAAATTCGTGCTGACGAATTTTAAGGTTACGAAATCAGACACAAAAGCCCACTATCTCTGAATAAACAAACCTTTTTTTCGACGGATTGGATTCCAGGCCCTTTAAAATAGGGGAAGTAGCCACAATCTGGAAAATATTGTCCCAATAGTTTAATCAGGAGAGCTACAGAAAGATTGGGTTTCTTAATATTAATTTATTTTTGATAAAAATTATTTTTTGCATATGATTACCTTTAGATAATCACGTTTTATTTCATGTCTTACGAAATTTCTGAATTTAGGTCTGAAGATATGGCAAAATGCGCAAAAAGCATTTAGGGATCAAACTTTCAGCCGCTCTCCTGATCAAACTATTAGGACACTATTTTTTCAGATTGCAGGTATCCGTTTGTAGAAATCCGTTGAAATAAAATATGTTTATTCAGAAAAGTAAGTTTTTGTATCTGATTTCAATATGTAAAATATCGTCTGAACAAATTAATAAGCGTATTTAAGATAAGACCTTAGAATCATTAAGACTATATCCTAGTATGTGAAAATAAATATAAATCAAAAGTTATTCATTACGCTTGCTTATCATTTTTCCACAGAGCACAAAAGAAAATTATAACACGATGAATAACTTTTGCTCTAATGATCAAATTTTCGCGATCAAAGTGCCAATCGTAATTATTCAATGAAGTAGCCTCAAATTTGATAATTAATCTGTGCAAACAATATTCTAAGTTAAGCAATCAGACGCGAAAACGCATTTGTTCTTAATTAACTTACTTTTTCCGACGAATTTGTGTTTTTGATCATCAAAATTTGCAAAGGGGGGAAGGGTAGCGCCAATCCGAAAAATACCAGGGGTTTATTCAGAAGAGGGATCAAAAGTTCACCCCCGTTAATATTATTTTTGCATTTTGCGAATTTCATCATATATTTAAAACCATTTTAGAGAATCGAAATATTTTTGCTTACTGTAATAAAATTCGTTTATCCAACGATAATTTCATGCAAAAATTAATTTTTGTAGTAAATATTTATTATTTTTATTTTTTCATTTAACAATAGTAGAGAAATATTTGAGAAGAAATAGTAGAGAAATTTAAGGTATACAAATTTTTAAATCATTTAAAACTGCTCAATTGTATTTCAATGATGAGCAAATTTTAAAACTGCTCATCATTTAAAACTGCTCAAATTTGTATTTTGGGATTAAAAATTACTTTCTTTTGAAACATGTAATAATTTGTATTCATTACAAATCAAATTGCTTGACTTTTGTTAAATAAAATAATAAATAATTACAAAGAATTATTTTTTTCATGAAATTATCTTCGGATAAACAAATTTTATAAATGTGTGCCAAAGTTGTAAAATTGGCGAAGTTATCGAGAAATGGGGAAAAATGCAAAAAGTAAAATTAACATTAAGGCATACGAACTTTTGTCTGCTCTCCCGGCCAAACTACTGACGCAATATTTTGCTGATTGCTGCTACTTTTGCAGATTGCAGAGCTTTTGAAAGCTAGCAATCCAACTTTTTAAACCCACCAAAAAAAAAAAAAATGACAACAAGAAACATTTTGTAAACAACTATAAAATTTGTTTAATTCCAGGCAAAAAATACATTTTAATAACTGTTGATTATTTTATACTATTTTATTTATTAATAATCGAAAATATTTTGAATTGTTAAGTATACAGATTTTTGTATCATTTTAACGAGAAAAATACAAAATTTTAACAAATTCGATGGAATAGTTCTCGGAAAATTAAATTTTAAGTATACGACAGTTTTTTTTAAAAAAAAATTGTTAACTCAGAAACAATTCGACCAATTTCTTTCAAATTTTATATTTTGCCATTTAAAGTTTCATGTATTAGTGACGATATTTTAAGTTAAGAAATCGGAGATAAGAGTATTTTCTCTGAATAAGCTTTAACTCTTTTCGTCGGATTCGGATTGTTATTAACCCTTAAATGAATATTAACCCTTAATTCATGAATAAGAGTCACAATTTAGAAAATATTGTCTCAATAGATTAGACATGTGAGCAGTCGGACCCCTTAATGACAATTTCTTTTTGGGCCTTTTACCATCTCTAAAAAGTCATATTTTTTTATTTTTACTTCGCGGAACTACCGGCACCCTTCAAACTTTGACTTCTGTTATTTAAAAGTACTTAGAATAAATCGACGTAAAAATTTACACACCTTACAGTTCAAAATTTTTTTGAGCATTTATAAATTAAATAATAAAAAACAATAAATGACTGTAAAATATTTTTCTACGTGGAAATTATCTTTGGAATAACGAGTTTTTCGATTGACTTAAAAAATTTCCGAAATATGGCCTGATACGCGGAAAGTGAAATCCCCCCTCGCCCCCGAAAGAGCCTGATAAAAATGTTTGTATTTATATAGATAACAAAAATATTTTGCTTTAGTTTAAAAATTGTTGCTCTGTGCCTCACTGATGAAACTATGATTATTTATATACAAGTAATAATGTATAGTCAAGTAATACAGGTAATAATCATAGAAATTAAATTACAATAAATAATTTGCCTTTCAATTTGCAATTTACTTTTCTTTTTTGGTCAGCCATTTATAATGTGAAACTTAAGGAATGATACAATTTTGAAAGCTTTGTTTTAAAGCTTTCATCCTGAACAAGTGAACAAGACTAATTAATTGGTGAAAAGAGAGAATAATAGTGTAAATTTATAAAGAATGATATAATAATAAAATTGGGGAAATTCAAACTATGCGAAAGGCTGTAAATATTTATACAGTGGAAAGTTACCATCTCATGGATCATGCAGCAGGTTCTGATCTTCCCGAAAGAGCCAAGTAAAATCTTTTATTGATATAGATTATAAAAATATTTTGCTTTAGTTTAAAAATTATTGCACAGTGCCGCCTAACTGATTATAAAATGACTTTTCTTTCGTTCACTTCATTTTAATGCAAAAAGTAAATAATATTAAGACAAAATTGCGCATTATAAAAATCAAATAAGTTCAATGAATAATAAATTAATAAAAAAATTGATTGTAGTAATCTTTTTAAAGTGTTTCATTGCTGTAGAAATATAAACTTTATGAATGTTTAATATTTATTTGAACAATTTAATTTTTTTAATTGTCGGTGTTATTTTATAATTCCTTAAATTAACCGAAAAATAATTATTTTATTAACTAGTAATTAATTATTCTAATGTAATGACTCTTATTTAATTTTACGATTAATTTAAATTATGAAAATTATTAATCTTTGTCTTAAAACTTTTAATTTAAAAATTCGGTAAGTAGTAGGATAAACAAATGAAATTTCATAATAAAGTTTCAATAATATTTTGAAACTATTTTGAATTTTATAAAATTCAAATCAATAACAAATTTAATATTTTTATGCTATAAGTAGCTTAATTTCTTTTATTCTTAAATTACCAATATTATTTAATAAATACTTAGGCTGAATTGAAAAATATTATAAAATTTTATTGGTAATTAAAATATTAAAAACTCAAATTCTATTTTTAGGGCATTTTTAATTTCAAAGAATGAATAATACACCCTACACATTCACATTCTTAAAAATTAGTAAAAAAAGGTTTTATTAAAAGTTAATTTTATCACCCATACATGTGAATTGATAATTGTGCTAGATAAACTAAATTTGGTAGGCTTGTCTATACAACTAAAAGATGACGTCTATACAATTCTCCGCTAGGCGCTTTTAGCTCCACAGTGAACATGCAAATCAGGATTGCTTTAAATCGTGTTCTACAATTCATAAGCGCTATTTTTCGCTAAATTTTGGCATAGTGTGTTCAAGGGCGCCGGCAGCGGGGTGCAAGGGGGTGCACTTGCACCCCCCTGGCTGTTTTTTNTGCTGGAATCTCATGAAATATTTGGGGATTTTTCGGCACTAATAGAGGAAGCAGATTTTATAAACAGCTCACTGACTTTCAACGTGGTCGTATAATAGGGCTGCGAGAAGGTGGATTTCCTTTCCACGCGATATTACCGAAAGAGTGGTGAGAAATGTATCCACTCTGCATGATTTTATTTTGTTGAACAGCCGACCCAATTTTGAGTTTATGACTATTAATGTTCAACTCCATAGCTTTGTAATTTTGAACTCAATACAGAAGATAAGGGAACTCCTGGATCAAGTATTGGGAGAAATTTGCCTTCGTGGATGACTTTTTGAGGGAACTAACCCACATTTACGTTGCATGGAGAGGAAAACCACGAAAACCTCCCATGGTTTGCCTTATGGCAAGGAGACTCTGACCAATGATCTGTCTACCACTGAGGATAACTTACGTCAGCACTGTGATTGGTGCAATACAATTGAGGAAATCTAATGATCGCTGGGAGTCAAACCCGGTTCACCTCATTGCAAAAAGAACGCTCTATCCCCTGTTGACAGCAGTGGTCAAAGGAAGATACTGCTTCAAGATGACCGAGTTCACTACTCAGAGGGTACTGCGACTATACTCAGAGGGAAGAACGCCGTGTACAGGCATAGGGCTGTAGCGCACCCTACTGCGTTTAAGTCGGAAAGTTGAGCTGTAGTTGGCATTACAGAGGCAGTATGAACTGCTACAAATCAGCTTCTTTAAGTACAACTTCGAGTTAGACATTCTGTTGCTTGCATTCCACACACTCCAAATGACTGCCATTTAAGATTAATCGAGTTACTGTACTGTATCTGTTTCGCTCACTGGAGAACAGAAAGGAGATCTGTTATGTTTTCTGATGAAAGTCGGTTCTATCTTGGTGCCAGTGAAAGCCGTATAGAAGGAGGCCAGAAAAGCACCTGCTACCAACCTGTCTCCGGCCTAGATACACTAAATCCACGTCTGGAGTTATGGTCTGGAGAGCAATTCTCTATGACAGCAGGAAAATTCCGTAGTTATTCCACGCACCTTGACTGCCAATTTGTAAGTCAACCTGGTGATTCAACCTGTTTTGTGGCAATGCATGAGCAGCATTCAAAGAGTATTTTACATCAGGAAAACTCTCGCCCTCATACTGCTGTTGCAACCCAACATGCTCTATAGAATGTCGACACGTTGCCTTGGCCTGCTAGATACTCACATCGTTCACCAATCGAGTACGCATGGGACATCATTGAACTACAACTTCAGCGTCATCCACAACCAGTATTAACTACACCCGTATTGACTGACCAAGTGCAACAGGAATGCAACTCCATCCCATGAAATGGCATACGGCATCTTTCAAAATTTTGGAGGTTACACCGGTTATAATTATTTCACATTTGAAATGGTTTTTCTAATTGCATTAACCTGTGATCTTGAAACTTTAATCAATTAAATATGTTACTCAGTTAAACGCATTGACAAAATTTCATTACTCAACCATAATTTTTCCTCGTTGTTGAGATTTTTCTTCTAATAGTGTATTTAGTTATATTATTCTTATTCTTATTCAGTTATATGTTTAGATAACTATTTTAAATTTAAGTTTTGAAGAAATATTTAGATTTTTTATTATTTATAGGACTTATATTCCATTACTTCGCACTTATGTATATTTTTTTTAATTTTGCATAAATAACATCTGTGCTTGTATGCATATGAAAAAATCGCATGAATTGTAAATCGGATTGATGAAAAATATTCATGCGAGAAACTCTAATCAGGTTTTCGTTCACATGCTATTTTTCCCCCTGAGAAATTCGTTTTCGGAATAAAGGGTCATTAAAATAGAAAAATTTCTGATTTAAAGCTCATTTTCCCTACTTGCGTTTCACGCACTTCCGATAGTCATCGAGAAGATTAGAGAACCTGATTGTTTAGTCTTTTTTTAGCTGACCGGAGTCAGAGTGAGGGAACTGCAAAAGCTTCTGGGTCTGAGTCCTGGACCAGTCATGGATATGCTTTCATTCTCTGTACTATCTGTTCTTACTGTGGGAGCAATTTTGGACCACCTTAAATGGTGCCACTGAAAGAGTGGCCAACAAATCTGTCCTAATTCTTTTGAATTGATGAATATCAAACCAGGTGGGCTTAGGACGAAATTGTTGAGTTTTTCATCGGAAATTTTTTTTAGCGATCAATTTCTAAGTCTGCTTCGACTACGATTGGATATGTGTGAACCGTATGCAGTGAAAATGCTCCATTAGTGGGAACATCTTTACTTTTTGCGGCTGAGCCAGGGCTGCGGTCAGTACGTGGGTGAGTGACCACTTTGATCAGCCTGCGTAGGGATCGAGAGTGAGCTGTTTTGGTTCTTTTTAAACTGCTCTACCGTAAAGTGCTCGACTTAGCGCGTAGGTGGTCGGCTACCAAAGCAGGGGAGCCATCCCGTCTGCAGGTGGACAAAATTGGATGACATGTTTTCAGATCATCCTCAGTGATGCTTCCCAGACCGTTGCCAATTAGCCCATTGCTCAGCTCTTGTTCGACGTAAATAAAGTACCTACATACCTGCGGCTGAACCAGATTGGTAAGCGTTGTCACCTGGTAAGTTTTGGTATTTTATTATTTACGTCGCACTAGAGTTGCACAATGGGCTATTGTGCGACGGTTTGAGAAACATCCCTTTTGGTGATCCGAAGATAAGATACATATGTAATCCCGTTTTACAGGGAGGAAACGTTCACGTACCTTCCTTCCGCAGATCGTAATATTCTCCTTACCTGGAGCAAGATTAATCTCAGCTAGTGTACCCTCAGAGGTATTGTTTTGTTATGGAACATTGGCAGATATAAAATCCCAGTGTATAAAATGGTGCACCAGTCACCATTTTATACACTGGGAGTCCTTAGCAGGCAGGGATCGAACCCACAACTTCTCTGACAAGGGCCCAATGCCTTACCAGGCAGTCTAACCCGACTCTCAAAGAATTTATTTAACGAATTATAATCTCCCTTAATTGCGATTATGGATGCGTGAATTGAATGCAGTGAGAAAAGCCCTTGATCTTATGATCTTATTTCTACTTGCATAGGCGAGCTATAAGTTGTACAATAAGTCACTACTGATCACTCCAGTGTGATTTCTTCGATCAATAATAAGTATTCGTGCAAGAGCGCGAAAGTGGAATTGTGATACTTTAATTTGCTTAATTATTTTCTATGAAGCAGAAAATCCTGCTATAAATCAGTATCACTAATTTTGTATTTTTGAAAAGTTATATTGTTTTGTCTTTAGATATTGCTGGTTTGGGTTTTGAATTATGAGTTCAGTTTCGAAATGTAAGTATTTTTATGACGTATTGTCTTTGTTTATATAAATGTAGATATTTTTCCTAAAATGATAACTTTCCTTTTTTTAACTATCTAGGTAAAAATTTGTGCATTTAATTTTGCTCATTAAGTAAATTATTCTTAACTTTCCATGCAGAAGTACTAAATACTATGAAGAATGCATCTATTCAAACTACGACTATTCGTCACGTATATGCGTTTATTCTTCCCCATTTTGACAATTTTGTGAACAATTTATTAGTCTAAAGAGGTAGTATGAACTGTAGTCAAGGCCAGACTGGTTTTTATGTTACTCTGGAACGAATTTCACCTTTAGCCCATTTCTATAAACACAAGAAGTCTTTTCGGTATTGTTAAACAAATGTTGAACTCCATCACTACTGTATCAACTTTTAAACATCCTAAAGACCTGTTTTGGACCATCTTTCATCCCCAAGATGTCAAAGGATTGTTTTTATTTAATTAAAAAAGAGGAAAAAAAAAGTTGGTTTGCCCTGGAGGTTAGCTATGAGTTACTCTTCAAGTTTGACACTTTCTGGATGCTTGTTATTTTTAATGTTATCACGTGCCATTGCTGGAATCTCATGAAATATTTGGGGATTTTTTGGCACTAATATGGATGATCTTCCGATCTTTTTTTTATTCATTTCTTAAGGGTTTTTCAAAGTTTTTTCCGATTTGGTAATTTTCTCTTAGATTATTGTGATTTAAATTTTTAAAAGCATTTCCTGGCCTGTCCTCTTGTGAGCTTAGTGACATATAATGTTCTCGTGGAAATTTTTTCTTAGTATAACATAATGAATGAATTTTTTCATCATAAGACAAAAAATTATTACAGGTGTTTTTTTAGTATAACATCTAAAGAAACATGTTAGAATTATTTATGCTTTACTGTAATTGTTTTTTACTGTAAACCTTTGTTAACAAACATTTATAGATTTTGATGTTAAAATCAAATACCAATTCATGTAGTAGTCTTGTTTGTTTTGTTAATGAGATATAAGATTAAAGAGATGTTTTTATAGTATTGGAAAGTATCTTTTTATCAGTTAAAATTATAAAGTTGTTAAAAAAGAAATTATACCCTTTTGATTAAAAGGGTTAATTAAATTTGTCTTTGAAAGGTAACAAGAGTTACTAGAAACAAAAGTCTCTTAAACTGGAAATTTTTTTAAAAAACAATATTCCTATACATATGCTACTTATGTACTTATGACTGGAAAACTGTGTAAGGTTAAGCAAAGGCGGTGTTTGTACTTAAAATTCATAATAAGTCTTATCAGTTACTACCAATTTATTTTTACTTCTAATATTCCATATTGTTAAGTTTTTCGGTTCACAATATGACTTGTGCTTTTTATCAGTCAATTTGTAAATATGTTTAATTTTATCTAAAGACGTAAAGAACTGAAGAGAATACTCAAAACATGTAACCCCTTAAACTTCTTCTATGTTGTGATATTAATTTCCTTAAATCAATTTATTGTTCATAACTTTTTAGATACATAAAATACAGAAGAATCTTTTTAATGATAAAATTGCATGCAAATTTATTTGCAAAAACCAATAATAAAACTGTCTTGAATATCAAGCCTGTTCACACATTTTATAAGCAGAACATAACTTGAGGGATGCACAGGTAGTTTTTAATATTCTTTTTCAGATTTAGAAACTTGATATTGTTTTAACTAATTTTTCCATCCTTATAATGCCCAATGTAAATAGAATTCAAATAAAGATTATTCAAAATTAATGAAACATCAAAACCAAATTCTTTTTAGTATTAATTGAGGACAACATAAATTAAGGGACTGAATCTTACTAGCATTACAGTCATATTTTTTTTTAAAATTTTTTTTTTTTAACAAAGCTCTAAAGACCTATCGAAACTGTTTTTTTTTTCTGCTCAAACATTTTTCTGAGAATGGCCAAAGCAACCTCCAATTCATTGTAGTTGTAAAATTAATAAAGAAAACATTCTGATGAATGCAAATAGATAAACTTATTATCTAATATTTATTTATATTATCACTTTTTATATAAGTGCATGGTAATGTGAAAGTTTTGTATGTTAAGTTTATTTTTAGCTTTAACTCTTTATTTATTTTTCATAGATAGTGAAATGTGTGATTTTGTTTGGCAGTATGAAAAACGTAAAAAATGGCATTCTTTCAGTACTAATGATATGCAACTTTTAAATGAAGCTGTAAAACAAGGTGAATGTTCAATTCCTCTTCCTACAAAGAAACAAAAGATTACTCTGAATTTAAATAAGATGTGTCAAATTAATGATGTTACTCGTTATGAACAAAGGATTCGTTGTTTAATAACTAATTCTGGTTTATATGCTTGGCTATGGAGAAATGATAAAAGTGACTGGGTCAGCTTTGTTCCTCAAATAGCATTTTTGTTAGAAGTAGCTTATCAAAAAAAAGAATTGAAACTAATTCTTTCTAATTATGAATTTGACTTGGAAAATTTTGAAATGATTTGTTGTAATACGAATGATTCTCAACTTATTAAAAGAGAAAGTATTGATATCTCAACAACTTCTATAGAAGATATTATTGAAAAAAGTAAAGAAGAGTTTGCTAAAGCTTGCTGTGCTGAATTTTCAAGGTAAGTATAATTGATCCTATTTGTAGTTTTTTATTAATTTTTATTATATGTTGACTCAAGAAATTTTGTTAATGCAATATTTTATAAGCAACCTAAATAATGGTTACCATAATATTCTGCCTTAGATTTAGTTGCCTAATTTCCCAACTTTACCAGGGTCTAGTATCATTATTACTTTTCATAAAGTTAACTATAAAAAATGTAATTCAAAAATGTGTGGTCTTCTATAAAGAAAACAGCGACATTGCAAAGATTGCCAATAATTAGATCAGCAGATTATAAAATCAGCCGCTTTTTTAAATAAAACCTATAAGAACAAGATCATTACAAAATCATAATATGCTATAACCAATTATTTTAGGCAAATTAGGGGGCCCAAAATGTGGCATTATGTGTAACTATGTATATATATACCCTAATGTAGCAAATAAATAAGAAATTAGGAGGTTGGAATTAATTTTTGATAACTTCTTAGACTAGAGCTGTTGTTTTATTTGTGTGTCAACAAATGGAGCTAGCTCCCCATTGAGAAACAAAGAGAATAAGTTTCACTTCTGTTTCTTAAAAAAAACATTGTGTTTTTGTTGAGAATTTTAATTCATATATCCGTATTGTTACAGTTTTCCAGCACTAGATTTTTTTCAGAAATAAGTTTTTTTTTTTCATGAAAAATGATGGTGGTATATTAATATAGATGGCATTTTACAGATTGCACCAGACTGCAGGTAAAATAATCTCTTTCTTACCAATTTTCTATTGTCTTTAAGTTCAGATTCAATATTTTGTTTGAATCTGTGAAAAACCCTCAATTAGCCGTATTTTAACAAGTGGCGAGCCAGACAGGATTTTACTGATAATCTAGTCTGATATATTATAATTATTTTAGTTTTAATTTCTTGTAATATGAATAAATTAAAAGCAAAGCATGCATTTTGCCTAATGACATTTACGAAAACATTAAATCAGATTAAAGAAATTTTAGATAAAGGTGTTAGTGGTGAAATTATTGAAACTGATATAGGAAAAATTAAAGATGGGCTAGTTAAGCTCGAGGGTATGCCCAAAGATATAAAACAATATGAAAATGATATGATTGATATTTTAATAGATACTAATATTAAGGAAATAGATATTTATAACAATGATCAATTCCCTGAAAAGTATACTGGTGAATTTATTACAATAAAGAGGAGAATAAATGACGGTATTAATAAACCTGTTATTGAGAATATTTCTAGTAATGAATCCAAAATTAATAAATATGTTCTGAAAAAGAAACAGTACAAGCTACCTGAGATCGATATTTAGCTATTTGATGGACAGTCAATTATCTTTTGTTTTGGTCACAGTTCAAGAAAATACATGAGGATAGTGAATTTGAAAATTGTGACAAGTTTCAGTATTTATTGCCGTCAGTGCAGTCCGATCCTTGTGCCAGAGAACTTTTAGAGAGTTATTCTTTGACTTCCGAAAATTATGTCAAAGTGGTGATGATATTTCAGGAATGTTTCGGAAATAAAGAACTGTTAGTTGAAGTATTTGTACAGGAGTTTCTTAAGTTAATTATAGCTAATGCTCGAGCTAACTGTGACTTCCATTACCAGACCTTTACATGAAAGTAGAAGCCTATTGAAATCCTTGTAATCCATGGGCCTTGATTCCGAAACAAATTCATCATGGTTATTTCATATGGTGGATTCTAGTTTGCCTCAAAATGTGTTAAAAGTTTAGCAAAGAAGTTTGCTTTCTCAGAAAAATGTTGTTGAAAACAAAATTTCCGGTTTGAATTTATCAAGATTAATGAAGTTTTTAAAACAGGAAGTGAAAATGGAAGAAGGA
This sequence comes from Parasteatoda tepidariorum, assembly GCF_043381705.1. Taxonomy (NCBI): domain Eukaryota; kingdom Metazoa; phylum Arthropoda; class Arachnida; order Araneae; family Theridiidae; genus Parasteatoda; species Parasteatoda tepidariorum. Next base: position 51,569,233 of record NC_092214.1, read on the forward strand.
TTACGCTTTGTGAGATCAGGTTTTGAAGCTTTAAAAGTAAATGAACACTTTTGAGGTGAATATAAAGATAAGAAAAAAGAAAGTAGATTGCCTACAGCTGCTAGTTTCTTAACGAGTAAAGAATTTTTATGCATTGTTTGCGTTAAAGCTCACCCTAGTAAGATTGTTTTGCAGCCTAGGGACTAGAACAACAAGACTTACAAGAACGTTCTAACAAAGTTAGAGAAAATTATTGTTGTTTAAATTTTTTAGACAAGGTCATAGAGCCAAAGTTATTAAATGTCATATTTGATTTAAAGCACTTGCCAAATTATTATGCACGTGTTTCCCTTAAATAAGGATAAAAGAACTGATATGGCGCATAGTAGTATTGCAAAACAAGAGTGTTCTGGTGAAATAATGCTCATGACTCTTGAGGTTGTAACTATGGGTTTAGATTGTAGTTCTCATAAAAGCCATAGTTTGAAAAGTGCTGCGTAAGAGCTGGGTCTAAAAGCTTTTTCTACGGAAAATTTAGCCTCTTTTTTGTTTGGTAGTTTAAAATTAGATGTTAAACCCCATGCAAAGTTTAAGATTCAATTAAGTGCACCCAGGGGTAGTTCGAGGATTGTTATGGAAGTAAATTGTTGAAATCAAGATATAATTTGTAGAAATATCTGCTACCTAAAAGTTGTTTGATGAAAGTGCTTAAAAAATCTAAAATTTGGCTTTCTGATATCTGAACCGGATGTCCTAAAATAGTATTGCTCATAGGAAGTGATGTTTATGGGAAACTCTTAACAGGCCAGGTTGAACAGTTGACAGAGGCTCTCACTGCAATTTAGACTAAATTAGGATGGGTAGTTTGTGGACAATTAGCTTAAATGAACTGAATGTGCCAGAACTATGGAAGTTAGAGACAATAGGTATACGCAAACCCAGTGAAAGAATGTTAAAAGCTAAAGAAGATAATTTTGCTTTGAGCGATTTGTGCTAGAATTAAGTAGAATCAAGATAGCTATTGTGTTTTTCTGTCTTGGATTAATGAACCATAAATTTCTTCAAATCGGAACATAGCTAAAAAAACTCCTTAGCACCTCGAAAAGATTAAAATTAATTAATCAGTATTCGGATTAGGAGAATGTATGCCTTGAATGTGAACAGGAAGGTGTTATTGAGAGGGTTCCAGATGAAAAATTAGATATAGAATGTCACTATCTTCCCCACCATCCAGTAATAAAGACTGGTTGTCTAACAACAAAAGTTAGACCAGTCTTCGATGTGTCATGTAAGGTCGGAGGAGTCCCTTTTCGCAATGACTGTTAAGTTAAAGAACCCATCTTTATAGAGCAGATATTCTTTTGAGATTAAGAGAAAATGTCTTGGCGTTAGTTGCTAAGATGTGCTTTTCTTCAGATTGAGATGAAAAGGAATCACAACTACTTGCCATTTTTATGGTGGGAGAATTCTAATAAAATCAGACTATTTAGACATTAAAGAGTAGTATTGTGGGTGACCAGTAGTCTGTTTTTACTTGGAACAGTAATACATTGCCATCTGGAAAATTGTTTCAAAGTCATGCAATCCACTGCAGAAAAATTATTAACTTCTTTGACATTAGATCTACATAGATAATTGTGTAACATCTGTAAATAATATAGCAGAACTAGAAATTGTTTAATCATCAAATACATTTGCCGCCGTGGCAAAAATGGATTTAAGAATGTGGGAATTGGTACTAGTGAATCAACCTATAAATGAACCCCAGATTGCTGAACTGTTTTCTGCAAAGGATTTTGATTCTTTAGTCTCTGTCTTAGGTCTTCAGTGGGATAGGAGGAGTAACAGTTTGATGATGTGTGCTAATTTTGAATTGATGAAAAATAACCCCACAAAGTGAGAAATCCTATCAGTTACTCAGAGTATATTTGACACCATTGAGTTTATATATCCTGTTATCTTGCCAACTTAGGCTTGGATGGTAAGGACACTATAGGACACACCCCTTCCTGAGGAGATTTGAAATAAATTTCTTCTATAGTTCAAAGAGTTAAACCACTTTCTGTTATAAAAGTGCCTAGTTAGAATATGGTATGGTTCCAAGGAATATTGGTCTATTCAAATATGCTGTGATGCAAGCCAATGTGCATATGCTAGTGCAATATTTCTTTATTATGAAGATGAAGAAAAGATTCATGTACAATTGATTGCTGCTAAATCACATCTTGCACGAGTTAAAAGGTTAACCATACCAAGATAAGAACTCCTTGCTTGTGTCCTAAGTGCTCGATTGTGCAGCTATGTTTCAAAAGCCTTACAGTTATTATATGTGCCCAAGTATTTCTGGTGTGATTCCTCGACTGCTCTCACACGGATCAGATGCAATGATCAGCAGGAAACTTTTGTCGGAAATAAGAGTTGAAGAGAGATGTCAAATTTCCAATGCTAAGCAATGGTTATATGTTCTTGGGCCTCATAATCCAGCAGACTGCCTATCCTGAGGTTTTGCAGTTCTACAAAGTTGATAAGTACCAGATAGTGGGAGGTCCCTGAATGGCTTAAAACATCAAATTACAGTCGTAGTGCAGAACCACTACATTGTGAAGAATTTGTAAATACAGAAAAGAGAAAAGGTGTTACCAAATGCCTTATTATTAAAGATGTAAATCTATGGAGGTTTGAAAGAATTTAAAATCCTGGATCATTCATGTATTCCTGGATTTCCTGGATCATTCATGTATTTGCATGGGCTCTGAGATTTCTAAAAATGCTCAAAAGAAGAGAATATCAAAAAATATACTGAATGTGGGCAGACAACTAGAATGCTGAAAATACCCCTTGACCATTGATTTAGTAAGAATGTTTTCCAGAAGGAAAATATTTTGTAGAAGGTCTGATGATTGCGAAGAAGGAAGAAGGTTTAATCTGTGTAAAAACTAAAATAATCCAGCAATATGAGGAATTTGCTTTCCCTTTCACAATCCTACTTTCTGCTAAACATTATTTGGTAAATTGTCTTATAACAGAATTTCATTTGAACAAATGTCAAGTTTTAGCAACTAGTTAGCGAAGTTTAGCGAAGGAATTATTAGATAATTTCAGCTAGACGTGCAATCAGGAACATCATTACGAAATGTGCAGTATGTGAAGATTTACAAATAAACCAATTATATCCGAACCCATTCACCTACCCTTAGATAGGGTTCAAGATGCATCAGTATTTGAAGTCACAGTAATGACTCTTTGCGGTCCCTTGTTTTTGAAAGCCAAAAAGAAAGTCTGGATTGTGCTATTTACCTGTGCGATTTGTTATGCAATACATTTAGAGCTATTTACCTCCCTCAGCACTAAGATCTTTATACTAGCATTAAGAAGATTTATTTTGCTGGAAGGGGACTTCCTTCAATTGTGCATGCTGACAGTGGTACAAATTTCACAGAAAAGAACTTTTGACACTTTGAACTTTTTCACAGAAAAGAACTTATGTTAAAAGATCCAGATCTTTGTGTTCCTGATATTGGCGGGATTGACAGCAAGAAGTTGCAACTCTGAAACCAGTACTGCTAGAAGCTTTGGAAAGAGCTAAGGGGTCGATTCCATCGAGAATACTTGAGTCAATGTGAAGACGAAATCAAGTGTGGTTGGAAGTTGAAGAGGTTGGATGTTTTTGCCATAAGTTTAAGAAGTTCTATGAATTTACCATTCGTTGAAGATGTTGATGAAAACAGGATAATGAAAATGACAGCTGAAGATGAAAACTGGATCATAAATTAATAAAACTTTTATTTGGTAGTATTTGTAGAGCTCGAGATACAAATATATTTAATATCGATAATAAGACTTTCTAAGTTGAATAATAAATTTTGAATAATAATATTAAAAAGAGCAGGCCATGAGAGACAAATCCCTCATGACCTGCCTATTTAAAAGCCAAATTAAAAAAGTAATTGCATTGCTCCCAACAGACATTTAGAATCATGAGAAGAGATCCATGGTTGGTGATTTATTGAAAAATAGCATAGCCAAAAAAATATGAAGTTTGAAAATACTTTGGCAATCGCGAATCGCCAACAAGACTGTGAGAATTAGCATAACCATGCAACAAACATATTTGTATTAAGAAATTAATGAATGAAGACTTATAAATCGATTTTTGTTTTCGATTAGGCGCGTCAGTGAATTAATGAGTCTGCATTAGTATTGAAATAAGAAGTTGGCTGTTACATTGATCGATAAGAAAAGAATAAAATATTCTATGTTCGCTTCAAATTAAAAAATTAACTAATAGATTTAATTTAAATATAATTCGATTAAGAATGATTAAAAAAAGGCAAGTTTAAGTAACTAAAGATATTTTAATTGCTAGGAAATATGTAATGCCAATTGTGGCATCACAGTCAATTTGTACAAGGATCTAGCACTGTCAGTGGAACACTGAAAGTAAGAAATGCAGTCTTTGTGGATCTTGAGAACCAAAAACAACTCGAATGGCCAATGGCTGTTGTGAACAAGATATTACAAAGTCGTGATGGTTAAGTTAGAGTAGTAGAGATTGAATATACTGAAATAAAGTAGTTTTTTTTTCTTCATGAGAAATTATGGTAAATTAAAATTGATAGTATTTTGCAGACCATAGGTAAAAAAATCTTTTTCTTACTAATTTTCTATTGTCTTTAAGTACAGATTGTCAATTTTTTTATGAATCTGGTATAAACCTGTTTCAACGGTTAGTTGATACTTTCATTTTCCAATTAGTTTTTTTTTAACAGCTGTAATATGAGGATAAACCTGAAGCAACATTATGTTATCAGTACGTTATTGTCACAAAAAACCTTTTGTTATTGTTACAATAAAACATTTTCTGCAAAATTAGTTGGATGCATCTTGCTACCACTTAATCTGTTTTGTTAACATAAACCATAGGATAAAATTCTACTCTTGATCCAGCAAAGGTGGCAATCTGTATTTTTGTTTTTAGTTTGTCTCGTCCTTAAATAATCCCTCGTAGTGCTTGTGTTTTTTGGACTTAATATAATTCTGATTGGTTATAGATGTATCAACTGGAAATTACTGCTATCAAATAAAAAACATACAGGATTCATTCTGAAAAATTCCCTTAGACTTTTTTTCATGATCAAATGGTATATAAATTTTTATTTTCAGTTGAAAAAATAATTTGCCAAGACTCAATTATTTTCGAAAAAATTTACGATTTGTCGAGATAGCGAATGCTTAGTTGTGGCCCTGCTTAGGTTGAGGGTTAAAAAATATTATGGGGAATGGGAGTTGCAAAGGAATCTTAATTGAAATTGTTTGTGAATAGGGAAAAGTTAAGGAAGGCCTAGATCATCATTTAATGTCAATGATCATCAAGTACTTGATACTTTAATATACTATCTACAAAAACATGAATTTTATTGAAATAGTCAAAATTGGGCTAATCAAAAATTAATTATTCAAGTGTGCAGTATATAATTTGTTAGTAATTATAGGGCTGTGGACTCAGTAGGGAAAATGAGCAATTCTTACTCTGACGCCCGGAATTTTGGACAGACTCCAACTCCCTCATATTATCATATAGGCATGTTACAGTTTATTTTTTTATATGCAAAAGAAGTAATAGATGTTACAAAAAAGTTGGTGACATAGCTGAATATTATATTAATTAGCGTTAATTACGAAATTGAAAAACTGGTTTAGTTATTTCTAAGAATCAGTATAGCTTCAGCAAGATTCTTTTAAATTGAGGACCATTGATCTGATTTGATAAACTTCAGGGGTGAGAATAGCCTTTTCTCACAAACTTTAGTACGAGGAAGAACCATTATTGTTAGGGCTACTTATTTTAACTTTTCAGCATATATTTGTTTAGGTTCTAAGAGAGATGTCTTGCAAAAGCAATCTTTTATATTTCTTCAAGGGTTGTGTAGAAATTTTGTATGTATTTTTTCATTTTTATATCTAAAGGCTTTTCTTTACATCCACTTTTGCCTTAGCTTTTCTAATGTTATTTAATTATTTCATAAAATCTTAATTCCTTATTGGATGAGGATGCAATGATAGAAACTTAGTTGCATTGTCTGCAGTCTGACTGTCCTGATTTGAATTCTCCAATTCTTCTGAGAATAATTTCATTCTTAGTGAAAGTTCATAAATGGCTTTCTTTGCCTTTTTAATTTGTCTGTCATCCAACAAAATTCAGTGTTTTGGATATACATATATTGAACGTTGTAAGATCTCATTGTCTAGCAAACTAGCTTGTTTTTTCTTCATTAAATTATTATATGTCAATAAAATAAAGAATAACCAAATATTTATTAATGTTTATAATTCATAAACAAAAATAACTCACTTTGTTTTAATTTTTTTTTTCAAATTTTAACTGCCCCAAAAAAGAAGTTTGAATCTACATGTTTTAAGCAACTCTATGATGACTCCTTTTACTAAAAAATCTGCTTGATTCTGATTCTGACTCCACAGTTCTGATTAATTATATTATATTTAAAATATAAAAGACCTTTTATTTAAAGATGCTCATCAAACTGGACAAGAATGTCGTAAATAAAAGGAACATGATAATTCCCTTCAAAACTAAAATTTAAGTGTGTACAAATTTAATTATAGTTTGTTAAACACCTAAGTACTATCTGAAACTTAGAATTTATTCATTTATTTTATTAAAAAGAAAAACCTGACATTTTTGTTTATTTACCCTTTTTTTTGTTGTCTTAAAGTACATGAATTTTCCTACAATTCTGAAGTATCCATTTCTTTCTTTTGCTCTTCGTGTCTTAGGAAGAAAAATTTCAGTCCCTGCAGCATAACTGCTGTTATATTGAATGATGGTGGTGGATATGAAGATTCAATCTTCATCACTACTACACTCCTTAATTTCAGCTATTGAGATTGCCTTTGATTCACAAGTCACATTACATGCCTTTCTTCTTCTCTTCCCTGACCTTCAAAAAAAACTGAAATAAATATATTCCCATATTCCTATTCAAATTGGGGACTTAGAAGGATTTTATCCAATTTTAAAGTCGGGGTTATTATTTCTTATAGTAGCTGAACCACCGACATGCAAACTTGTTGTCTGGTTTCATTTGCTTCTGTGGCTGCTTGACATTACATTCTTATAGTAGCTGAGCCACCAACATGCAAATTTTTTTTCTGGTCTCATTTGCTTCTGTGGCTGCTTGACATTACGTGAAAATGTAACCATTAACAGTTGGTTGAAAATTAACTCAGAACATTGGTATTTCAGGCAAATAGTATTAGAAGTTGCTTTAAGTACCAGGATTTTTATTTTATTGATATATTATATGACAGGGGACAAAACTGAAAAGACATTAATAACAGGAAGTTGTTATTTATGAATGACTGTAAATCTGAGTTCAACTGTGTTTCAAGATTTTCGATACTACGAAAAAAAATATAATTAATTATAATAATTACTGAGGAAAGGATTGGGGAAATGTCAATACCATTGTGGATTTAGTGGGTAATAAAGTGATTATTCATATTTGAAATTTGCAGAGCAGCACTTAACTCGTGATTAAATCATTGCATTTAACTTTCTGACATGCTGGTATTTATAATATTTAATATAAAATTTGTTTTATAAGTATTAAGACATTTCTTAAAAGAATCAGTGATTTTTCAAACAAATTTTGCCTAAATAGGTGACGATCAAGGTGTTTAAACTAGTTTTAAGAGTTGATTAATGTCGTGATATTTAAGAGTTAATTATAATTGGTTGTAGGAAGCTTTTTAATTGAGATTTTCTATTTGCAGAAAGTTTTTAATTTAATCTAAGTCTGCATCTAGTATGTGATAAAGCTAAAAGAAATTAATTGTTTACGCATTTCGTTTACAAATTGTTCATTTTCATGTCCATAAAGATGCTAAGAAGTAGTAGTATCACTTTTCGTTATTTGCCATCTTTGTTTTGATAGCTATTGTGAAACAAATATGTACGCAAAATAATCTGCAATAAATCACAATAAACAGAGATTCTATAATGTAAGTCAAAATAAAACATCATCAAACATCAGTGCCACATTTCTGGTATGCTAGCAATAAAAAAAATACATACTAAAATGAATTCCTGAGCGTTATAAAATCTGTGATTAAAATGAGCATTTTTGACATAAGACATTATTGTAACTTATAATATTTGTCTATCTGTCCAGTATATTCTCTGTCATTATTTTTTCTATATTTACTTCAAATATTTAAAATGTTTTTAAATGTTTTTTTTTTTCAGTCTTAAAAGGTTATTTGATAATATGTCTCCTATACCAGATGTTACTAGCTTACCAAATAAAAAAAGGCGAAAAGGAACTAAAGCGAATGATGAAAATGAAGATGTTATTCTTCCTGTGCCTGGAATTTCAAAAATCAAAGATAATCTTGGTTCCCTTAATGGAAAGGAAAGTACTTTCAGTGATGTTCCAGTTGATGCTGAATGTCCTATTAGAGCTGATTTCCATGTTTATTCGGAAAATACTGCTTTTTCTGCCACTCTAAATCAAACTAACTTGCAGAATAATAATAATAAATTTTATTTTATTCAACTATTGAAACATAATGACAAGGAGCAATATTATGTTTGGCGTAGATGGGGTCGTGTTGGACAACGTGGACAAACAAGCTTGAATAAATATGGTACAAGTCTTTCTGAAGCAAAAATTGAATTTGAAGGAAAGTAAGTTTATATTTGAAGCTCACAAATGACTTTTTTATAATCATAAGATAAGTTTCTTCTTTGCTTATTTTAAAAATCATCTGTTTTGACACGTCGTGAAAGGAATTTTTCTTTTATGTAAACTAAGTTTGTAAGTTCTATTTTTTCTGAGATAAGATTTTACTGCCAACATTTTTTTAAAAATTTCTGCATGTGTTAAAAGATAAATTTTTTACTCTTTTTTACAAATTTTATGGAAAGTCTAAAAAAGAAATATGTTTTCTCATATATTAAATGTCTTTCATCCTGTTAATATGTGAAACAGTCTTTAGTATGGCCCTTATATTATAGCGAGCAGTCTTTGATTGTAACAACAGATACACAAAGCCCAGTAATTTATTCTGTGGATACATTATTTTAAAGTCCTTTAGAATTTCTGAACTAAGTGGTTCAACCAATGTAGCCACCAAAATTTAGTTTAAATTTTTTTCTTTTCCAAAAAATCACTTAAACAAGCCTTAAACATTTTTGGGCTTTCTAAAAAAATGTTTCCATTAAAAGCAAGTCTTTTGATAGCAACAGTTTAAAAAGAATTATTTAAACCACTGTTTTTTTTTTTTTTTTTTTTTTTTTTTTTTTTTTTCCTGTTACTACACAGTAATACACTACTACATAGTGACTACATAGTAACATTTTGAATAAAGGAACAACCTTGTATTTTTATTCCAGGCGATCATTAAAGTCCGAAAGTTGGTGAAATAATAGATTGCTTAACATTATTGACTATCAAAACAAAATGTTATATAGTTTGTCTTAAATAAGGACTCCTCCAGACAATCGTCTGAACCTGTGGCGGTGACTATGGTAACGAGGTACGACTATTTCATGTAGAGGTGCGGGGTCACTGTTTTAGAGTGGTTATGGCTCGGGTCGTAGGAATTTCTTTATTCGGTCTATTGTGTTAATTCCTAGAGTGAAACTACTCTCCATAAAATGTGACATTCTTGTTTCCATAGAACCGGACAGCCTGAGATTTTGTGGCGGGAGGAGTTCTTAGCTTAGACAAACTATACCTTCATTTGAAAATTAAAATTTCTGGTATACATCCATTAGTGTATTCTTTATCTTTTTAAATTGCTTTCTGAGGAGTATAATAAATTTAGGAACCTCTTTTTTTTTCTTTATATTTTTCTTTATATGTTTTTCTTTATATTTTTGATGTGATTATCTTGAGTAGTTTATTTTTGAGTTAAAACATGTGGTATTCATATCTGATAGATTTTGTTTAGATTTTATTTTGATTAGACAGTTTGCTAGACTTATGTTATTTAATTAAAATGGTTGCTTGCAACATGTTTGCGTTTAGCATGTGCCCTTATTATCATTTATTTTGTTTCTAAATTAAGTATAAGCCAAAATTTAGCATTTATTAGTTATAAATATTCACATTTTCATCTACTCACAATATAGGAGCATCATCTGTTTTTGCTTGGACAGAAAGAATTGCTGTATGGAGTGTGGACATCATATTTTAATTGTCTACGCTGATCTTAAAATTGTTATTATAATTTTAAAGGATCTTATTTTACTTTTTCATGTACTCTTTTTCTTTTTTGAAAGGAAGTTTGAGAATTAGTTTTAGGAGTAAATAAGCCATTCAACTTAAAAAATCAAATGCACAGAATCTATTTTTGAGTACAAAACTAATAATTAACCTTAACAATAATTTAGTTTGAAAACTATAAAGTGTGTAGTCTGTAAGTAGTCATTAAATTATGGCTCATATTTATTCATCATCATTAGGCTCATATTTTTAAGTTAACTTTAACTCCTATATTCAGAAAACAATAAACTTGTTTAAATGTTAAAGTTCATATTTGATTCTTCATTTGTGTTTCTTAGATTGTAATACAGTGACACCTGGAACCACCTGCTTTTTGACCTAAATTAATAAGAATGAAATTTACCATCATAAAGGGGCAAAACATTTGTAACCAGACCACATTGAAAGCTTACGAAAAGAATTTTTTTCTTTCCAATTTTCTGTGCCTTTTTGAATTTCACCGAATTGGGGGAAAAAATGTATCAGAAGCTAACCTTAATCTTTAGTGGTGTTGGTCACCCGGAGAAACTAAAGGGCTTTTCTATTCTTCAAACAATATTAGTTTTTTTTGCTTCTGATGTTTTGAGGCAACTTTTTGAATACCCTTTCAATCATCATTGAAAAGGGACGCATTTCTTCTAGTTGTAATAGCTAATATTTTAATAGATTATTGCCCTTAAAATATTTGTTGAACTAAATCTGGCATTTCAGTAAAAAAATTTGTGAAGTATGTCAAAATGACTTATCTTTTCTTAGCAAGTTATTCTTATATTGAGATTGAACTGGGAATGTTTTAAAGACTGATTATGATACATTTTTACTATGGAAATTAATTGATTAAAACAACCTCCAGAAGCATGAAATAATGGACAAGAGTGAAGAGAAAGTTATTACTAATAACATTGAGAAAACTCTAACTTTTTCAGAAGCATTAAACTGTGCGCAAAATTTAATATATTATGTGTTTGATAAACAATCTGATATTTCTGAAAAGGTAATGGGTCTCTGTTTGTATTGAAAAATATTTGCTGCTGTAAATTAATTGTAACAGACATTGAACAACAATAAGGGGTTATTTTTGCAACAAATAAGCTAGTAAGTGTCATCATCATCATAGTTGGCCAGACAGCCCAATGTGGACCAATGCTTTCCTCCGTAACAACTTCCGATTTATCTTTGATCTCCAATTCTTTTCATTAATTGCAAGAAAATCCCTCTCCACCGAATCACACTATATCTATATAAATTACCAGACATATTTGATTTAATTTTGGTATTCTAATCATGATATATAATAGAAATGTTAGATGAAAGATGTGTGTTCTAAATTTTATTAATCTCATGTTTAAATTTTTAAAAGTCAATTCTAATAGTAATTGCAAATGTTTATGGTTAAAATTTGTCTAGTATTACTTCAGTTAATTCGTTTTTGATAAAGTTTTTCACAAATATACAAAAACAGTTAATTTAAAAAAAAAAGAGTTAATACAAATATTTTTATAGTTTTTGAAATTTTATAATATGCATGAAATATTAAAAATGAACTGAATTCTGTGTTTTGTATTTATTCTTAGTTTGTTCATTTGTCTGAAGTTTAATTAGTTCTTTTACTTATTTAATTTTTCTTTGAACTAAGATTATATATTGATAAAAATTATAGTAAGATTATTACTCGTGGAGTTAACTTCTAAATTGTTTAATTTATTTCAGATTTTATGATAAAACTAGAAATAATTGGAGTGAAGCTGATAGTTTCATTCATGTTAAAGGAAAATATGATTTGCTTCAAATCAATTTAGCTCCACAAGTAAGATAGTCATAATGATTTCTTTTCTATTTAAATATTGTTTTCTTTGCTTTTCCTTGTTAGTTTGTGTAAATGAAAATATAAAAACTTTAAATTATGTTTTTAAGAATTATGTTTTAAAAAGCGTTTTGTCACATTATGTGTCAACAATGCCAAATGCATTTTATTTATCTTAAAATGATTAATTTTTTTGTTAAAAGTTTTATTTAAAAATTGCTTTTAAAAATTTTAAAAATTATGTTTTGATTCATTAATAATTATAAAATACAATACAGTAGGGAACCAATTATCCGGAACGATCGGGACCATCGCTATTCCGGATAACTGATTTTTCCGGTTTTCTGAATCGCTACAAAAAGCCTTTTTTTTATTGTTAAACCCAACTAAAAAAAAAAAAAAATATTTGGAAATAATCTTAAAAAGAAGAAAAAACGATGAAGTAATACACTAATGATTATTTCCAAAATGATGGTAAGGTAAACATCTTTCAAAAAAGAAAGAAAAATTCTAAAATCTTATGAGGAAAAAAAACATTTTTTAAAAAAAATGGCGGGAAAATGTATTGAATTTCCTTCCGGTTTTTTGGTTTTCCGGTTTTCTGATTTCTGGATAACGGGTTCTGTACTGTATTTTTAGAGGTGTTAACATTACAGGTAAGAGTAAAAAAATATTTATCTTCAGTTTTTCTAAATGTCGTTATTTAAACAATATAACTTTTTGTTTAGAAATTATAACAGTTGTAGTTTAAGAATGAGACATTGAAGAAAACTTATTAAAAAATTAGAAAAAAAACATGGCAATCAAAGCTGACGTTTATTCTAATGTTTTATGCTTCTGTAATTTACTGTATTGTATATCATATATTTCTATTTATTATTGTATTTTTCTGGACCTGGGCAAAACTTTTGGGGTACAGAGAAAGCGAATTTTTTGATTTTTTTCTTAACTTTTCTGGATAGAAAAGGTTTTGCATTTTATGACAATTCAGGATTGGTACCCCCTGATGACGTCAGCTTTGATTGTCATGTTTTTTTTCCAATTTTTTTTATAATTTTTCTTCAATGTCTCATTTGTTTAATTCCTCTTGGTTTCTTTGCTGTTAAGCACATTTTTCCATTTGGATGTTTTAACCTTTTTAATTTATTTAATTTTTTTATTTTTGCAATAATATTGTGATTTCTTTTCATAATAGTAGTTTAAGAATGATATTCTGTAGAATAAATTATTGAAGCGTGCAAGAAAATTTTGTTGCTGGTATCTTTAGGAAATAACTATTTATTAAATTCTTTCATATTACAATGAATGTTAAATTGTATTGATTTTGACCATGAGACTGAATAAAAATATCAGCATTGTTAAAATAGTGTTGCGAATTGTCATTTTTTTTTTTTTTTTGAATTTTTAAAAAAAATATTCTTTGGGTTATCAAAATGTACAATAAAGTGCCATAAAAGATTGGTAGCATTTCTAAAGTAGAGTTGTTAGAAATGTTTTATTTTAATATACATTTTTGCTACAAAATAGCTATTTATATCTACATAAGTTTTTTAAAATTATATGTTTTATAAGTTACAAGTGTTGTGAGTCATTAAAATTTAAAGGAGTGCCATGTACACATTGAAGTTAAATCAAAATAACCTTCCACACAGCTTTAAGTATGAATGAGACAAACATATTTTCACAGTGATCTAAAACCCAAGTCCCTGTTTGATTTAGGATTTTTTGATATAGACAAAAAAAAAAATAAAAAACTGCTTATTGCCTACCTGCCAACTCTTATGGATTTTCCTGGAATTTATGTATACATTCATACATACATGTGTATATAAGGGGAGATATAGGCTCTACATTTAATTATTATATATATAATTTAATGTAGTTGACAAAATTTATACATTCATACTTGATTATTGTTTTAACAAATGTGATTTAAAATGATTTTGACTACCATAACATTTAAATAGTATAAGCATGTCTATGGATGGCCTGCTGACTCTCATATGGTGTTTTTAATTGTTGGTTAAATTTATATGAAGCAGCTGCTTACTAAGTAAATTCAATTGTAACTTCGCTACCACAAGAGAACTTAATTATGTAGAGGAGGCTTACAATGCTCTATATCTATTACTAAATCTATATCTAACATGTCTAATTGTAGTTTGGCTGAATGATTTGAGTCGTAATGGCCTTTCTTTACTAGTTTGTGCTGTCATTGTTTTCTTCCTATGTCAAAACATGAGTCTCTGTGACAGGTAAAATTAGATGTATATTGGTGTAATTTAAGTAAATTTATTTACGTATTAAAATGGATGATAGATGCGTTGTAATATTGTATAAGTACTTATATTTGGATTTGGATATAGTCATTATTAAAAATAGTTAATGATTGGATTTCATAATAAACAAATTAAGGCTGAAAATAGTATGAAAAGTAATTGAATTAAGGGGAATGTGATCGTTAAGGAAAGTGGTAGTACAATGCCATTGTGGGATAACAATAACCAAATAAGTTCAAAGGGTCACAAAGTGTGAGGTTTGAACAAATTGGATAAAATCACCAAATTTGGAAAAAGGGTGAAACTAAAATAAATTAAAGATAAATAAGACAAATTCATGCTACATGCTATATCCAAACATAAATATCTCATTCAATTCAGTTTAGTAATGTTTCCAAAGAGAGAGAAATAAATGCCCATGACAATAAAAAGGTACTCATCATGTACAGGAGGAAATTATAAAAGACAACCATCATGACAATAGAGACAAAGAAGCACACATTTTTAACTTCAGTTGAAGATTTATTTAAGAAAAACAAACTCGCGATATAATTAATGGAAAGACATCTTTGATACAATTTTTAACATTTGGAACACCTTTAATGGAAATGGGTGACAAGAGAATAAAGGAAACAAAAGGCGTCATGCATACAATTAAAATAAAGAAAATAAGAAATTCAACTATCGAAAAAGATATTCATAGAGAGAGAGTTAAAATTTAAGAGGGTTTTTAAAGTTAAAAAAATTAAAGGATGTTTTTAACTTAAAGAAATTGAATATGCTTATGGATTTAATGTAAAATAAAGGCTGAGAAAAAAAAGGATGTAAAAAAAGGTCCCCTCAATACAAACCAAGGTCCGCATCTCGGAGGGGAAAAAAAAGGTATCAGCGAGGAAGCGCAAAATAGAGAATGTGTTTCAGTCTCTTAAAACAATTTGTTAACTGGTGTAGGACCAGAAGTGAATAGCCAACTAAATTTAAAGAGAAGGAGAGTTTGAAAAATCAAAGGAAAGAGATCGATTAATTTAGCCCCCCCCAAAGAAAAGAAAGGCGGGTATAATTACCACGTTGACCATAAGGAAGGTCAAACAGAAAGTTAAACTAAATATAAGCTGCATAAAAAAACTAAAGTTTTAAGAAAATTAAGAGATTAGGTAAAATTAAAGATTAAATTGTCACGTTACACTAAGTGTAAATGTGTCAGTATCTTTCCTATTTGCTAACCATTTTGCCAACTAGCTATAACTTCCATTCCACCCATCAGTAAAACTTCAATGCCCACGGGGTTGTAAAATTTGTGTCCCCCCCTATATGACATCAAAAACTGAGCCTGTTAACATGCTTGCCAACCACATCTTTAAATATCTTAGTAAAAGAAAATTAACACTAGCTGATAAATTTATTCACAATTGCTAAAAAAATAAGAAGTTTTACTAATAAGCACATTGCTGAATAAGAAAGTGATTATGTCATTAAGCCAACACTTCTGTTAAATTCTGAACTTGGTTATTTGTTTCTAAAGGGGGAGGAGTATTTAAAGTCTGGATATATGCTTCAGGAATTCATTAAAATATTTACTTTTATATCAAAAATATATTTTCCTTTCCTAGATGAAGCTTTATTTTGGTTTATATCTTAATAAAACCTCAAAATCTATCATAACTAATTTTATATACTCTTTTAACAGATTTTTTTTCAAATTCTTTATTAGGAAATCCTTAGTACTCATATACATGTAGAACAGTTTTTGCTAATCAGTAAGTTAAATGTCACAAAATTCTGACTAAGGTTACCAACTGCTTTCAAAGTATTCAGGTTGAGCAATAATAAACCAGTGGTTTTAACTAAACATCACAACATAAGTAAAATATTGAAGTAATATTCTGTTGGCGAAATGGAGGTTGAATTTTATTATTTGATGTCACAAGATAATATGCTTTATCATTTAAAGTTTTCATCATTTACTTCATATTTATATTTGATTATTTTCACTGTCAAATTTCAAAATTTTATGCATTGTTTTATATCTATATGCATATATAATAGTGCAAATATTATTTCGGTCACTAATTAAAAATTCATTATGATGTTTTCAATATGTTTTGTTTATTTTGCCTATAAATTCATGCTAACCTTTAATGCTTTATTTTAATGTTTCAAGCAATATATCATTAATTATACTGAATTATTACCACCTAATTAGACAGCATAAATTTTTATTCTCACATTATGCCACAATAAAATATACTGTTTATGGTCTCTCTGAATTACATAGGCCTCCCACAAACTCAACTTAAAAATCAGGGAAATTTGTCCCTTGACTTTTCCTCACCTTATTTTTTCTTCAGGATATCTATTTTAGAAATTTTATATTTAAAATGAACAGAAAGGCCTTATCCTTGTAGTTTTATACTTTTCAAATAATATTTCTTAAAAGGAGATTTCTTGTTAAAGTAGTTCATTCAACTGAGCCTTATAAATAAAATTTATTTTACTCGGATATAAACATTAATTTGCTCATGTTTTATCATAATTCACTCTAAAATTTAAATTTTGAATTTGAGTCTACATATTTTTGTAATTTTTTTCCCCTTTAATTTGGTTTTATATTTCTACATTGTTATTTTATTACATTTTTCGATCTACTTTACTTGTTATTTCCATTGTTATTTATCTTGCTTTGTTATTCTTGTATTCTGCTATTTGTATACATTATTTTTATTGTTTTATCAAAGTGTATTTTGTTTGGATAAAGTTTGATCATTTTATAGTTAGTAATCAATTTCCTTCTTCTAAGTTTATTGCCCGATGCACCATTTATCATATAGCTTATAACACCATTCCTATGCATCTTTAATATTCATATTTTAAACACACAAACCCAATATACTAATTTGGAAATCCTATCTTTTTTCTGTTCATCAAAAAATTTACTTAAGGAGATGGAGGAGATAATCAGCATCTCAATACTCAATCAAATGACTGATTTATTTTTGATTGATTTTCGTTGCTTTAAGCATGATTTACATTTTAGATATCTCTTTTCTGTTACAGGAAGAAGCTAGAAAAATTGAAATCAAAACATTAAAATCCAGGCTAGCTAATGAACTTTTGGTAAATTACAGTTTCATTTATAAATTTTTATGTCGTATATGATTTTGTAAAATTTTTTGCATGCTTGAAATACCTGAAGGAATGTTTTGCATAAAAATTAATTTATTGATGGCAATGAAGGAATGCGCATAGTTGTTGTGATATTCCCAGTATAAATATTTTATTCATGTTTGTCCTGTTATTTTTACCTTTCCGTCTTGATATTCTTTATGACAATTTTTATGTATATTCAAACATCGAATCTTCTAGGAATACCAATGCAAACTTGAAAATAATCAATTTGAAGAATCAAAATATTTGGACTTTCAATTCAGCACTTTTTTATTTTAATTAATATTTTTGTAACAATTACAAAAATTACTAGTTTGAACTCAAGTGATGAATTCAGGGGTTATAGGCATATTTAGCTTTTTTTGCAAAAACATTAACAAATCTTGTAAGGTATAGTTTTGCATTTTCCCAATTATTGATTTTTCTTATTTTGAAAATGATTTATTTCTACCAGCAATACAGTAATCAGGGTCCACAGGTCAGAAAGAATCTGGAATTGTCAGGGAATTTTATTTTCACTCTAAAAAGCAGGGAATAGTCAAGGAAAGTTGCATTTTTTCCAAAAACCAGGAATATTCCTTCATTGTACCTGGAAAATAAGCAGTCTCAGAATTGTCAGTAACAGTAATCAGTTATAAAAATTCAAGTTAAATAATTCTAACATCTATTACAATTATTTTTTGTAAAAATTTCACAATTTAGTGCAACCTCTGTGCTTCCATCCTCATTCAATGATATTTTTTTGCTCACAAAATCTAATACAACATGTAAAAAATCTAAGTTTTCTAATAAAAATATATTACCTGTGGTGGCTTTAGTAATATATAAATTTCAATTTAATGTTTCGTCTTAGACCATTTGTGTGTCAGCAAAAAGTATATAAAAAGCTAATTTAAAAACAAAAATATTTTCTTCTGTACCATTTCACAAAATTGTGTTAGTTATTATCAATATTGTTCATAAGCTTCATAAAAGGTTATTATTGCCTAATCTTATTGGTAAGCCCTAAAGTTAAATGAATGATACAATATTTATCACCACTTGGGTATCTAGTTTGGTGAAAGAAAGTTTCCTTGAATGAGATAAATAAGTTTTGAAAAATACTTTTTTAATGAAATATTGAACTATTGATTTAATTTTTTTTTTTTGATTACTTGAAATAATTAAAATTTCTTTTTACTTATTTGGACTCAAATTCACACTTACTGCATGCTCTATTAACACAATAATTAACTAAATCATTGGGCTCAAAAACTGGTCATCTGCAGTAAATTTTCTATAGAAACTGCCTGTTTTTGTCTCATTGATTCATATAAACTACTAGACTTGCCTTTAGTATAACATAAACTACTGTATATAGATCTCTAAAAGCTTTTTTTTTTTTTGGAAGCACAAATATTTCCTTATTATCATTATTTTATTTATATTAATGTGTAAATTATTGTAACTTAGGCCCTCATGGAGTTAATATGTGATACCCGGAGAATGGAGGAATTTATGAAAGAAATGTGTTATGACTCTAATAAAACTCCTCTAGGTAAGTTTCATTCTGTTATTTTAAGTTGAGTGTGTTTACTTACTTGTTTAAAAAATGAGCTTCTTTGAAGAGTTAGAAAAAAACTCATAAAAATTGAATTGTTTCTATAAATTTTTAAGGAGCAAATCAAACTAAACTTTAAAAAAAAATTGATAAAATAAATTAATCCTGTATTCATGCAAAGAAAATGGCACAGAAGCTTATGATTAGAATTAATAGCAGCTCCGTGATCATAGTACTTAGAATGTACAAAGTCTTATAGGTTACTTTCTTTTAAATATTTGCATTTATTAGGTAACATCATTACAAGAAACTAATGTTTATCCATTTAAGTTTTGTAACTAAAGATGATAAAAATTCTAATTTTGTTATTTTGACTATAAAAACCATTTTCCTCCATTAATTTATCCAATAATACAACAGTTTTTCTTTCCTTTTTGTTGCTGTTATTGTAATAATTTAGATGACTATGCTGTAGAAAAAGGATTTAATTCCTGTAATTTTTTTCTTTTATGATCAAGCTGTTGGCAGTTTGTGACTGAGTGTTGGTGTTTTCTTTAATCCTATAGTTGGTTAAAATTTGCACTTATTTCTAACTATTGCACAGTGTTAGTTTTCAATGCATTATTTAATATCATGTTCGTTGAATTTGTTGGATAAGATTTTTTATTCCAGTAATACAATGCTAGAATTCATAATTAATATTCTATGAAACAAAAAAAAATTGTGTTTTGTGCATCAGTCCAATTGGAAATGGACTGATGCACAAAATAAGTGTGTGAAAAGTCCATTAATAAGTGTGTGAAAATTGGTGCTTTTGAGACTTCTAAGTTTTATGGTGCAGTTTTTATCACATATTTATTTTTATTTTCATATTTATGTATATGTAATGCCTATGAAATATGCTTCAGAAGAAAAATTTAATTGACATTAATACACACCTTTTTAAATATATCTTGAGAGGAAGTTGTAACTTCTGTTACTGGACAACATCACTTAATTTACAACAAATTATACTTCATCAAAATATAAATGTTTATATATTACCTCAGCATTAGTCCTTTGTTCAATATATTTTTTTTCTCAACAAAATACCAATAATAACAATTCATAATTAAAATAACATGTAACCTCTTATAAGAACTTTTCTAGCACAAACTTTGCTATCACAATTTTTTAAACATAATAATTAATTTTTTAAATATAATAATTTAAATATAATTTTTTAAATATATTTTAAATATAAAATATTCTGTGTTATAGTTAAAGAACATTAAGAAAAAATTGAATAAAGTACCTTTATTCTGAAAGTAGTTAAAATTAGAAGCAGCAAGGAATCATAAATTTATTTCTCAAACATATCAGAATAAGAGAACTTATAAAATTTTCTGTCTTCTTTTTAACTATTCTCAGCATTGGATTTAAATAGCATTTAAATCAGCATAGCATTTAAATTTGTTCATAATTTATGTAAATTATATCAGTTTCATTTGCTTCATACAATATTGTATTTTTGCATGCATTCATTAACATTGCCTGAATTTCATCCTCATATTTGTAATTATATTGTGTCACTGCAACATAAAAATATTTAATTCTTTTCTAAGAATTTAATAAGTAAAAATGTTCCTTTGATTATCTTGTTTGCTTTGTCTTCCATATTGTCATCCTCAACAAAGGCAAATCCAGATGCTTCTAAATGTTTTCTTTATAATCTAAATTTGCGAAATCACTTCTGTTGTTTTCTGTTTCTTAGACTTTTTTTTATCATTATGTAGAATTTCCATGCAAATTTTTTTTATATTTAAGACATAAATCATGGTATTCCCTTGCTGTTAAATATTGCTATTCCTAAGCAATTAACAGCCTTATATTGAAAGGTATCAACTTTATTTGTTGCAACTATCTGGAGAATTATTGTTGTACTCTATAATGGTTAAATTACATCTATGCCTTGTTTGTCAATCCTAATTACTTTTGCTTTTGAATTCTCCTTTACTTGTTTCATACATCTGATGTGCAGCAATGATATATGTCCAAAAACAACAAAATTTTTTGCTTTTTCCCTTAAGAGTTGCCCTCACATCAGCTAGCCCTAAACTAACAAACTTAAATGGTATTAAAGTAAACCTTTTTTCTTTCTTTCCAATGAGCTGCACAATTGATCTTGCCGATGAGCAGACCTAGTGCGTTCTCCAGAGGTGGTATCCACTTTTCAGGACCACCACAATGGGTGAGATACTGTTGGTCATGTTAATTTGGACGTCTAGTTTCTGCCACACTAGATGGCAGCACCGAGACTCTATTTGGATGCTAAAGTGCACTTGGAATTTAATTTTGCCGGAAATGCCAAGAGCCAATGAGGCACGCCAGGGATCTTTTACTTGCCGCATAATCATATAACATGGCCGCTGAGGATTTTCTGCATCCCGAAAATCTGGTGTCTGGGCCGGGGATCGAACCCGCAGACTTGGGCTCAGAAGGCCGACGACAAACCAACTGCTCCACTCAGCCACTGGGGGTGGCTGGGTGGCACAGTAAAGTAAACCTAAAGAAAAACAAAACAAAGGAACCTTAAAAATTTAGGGTGCTTGGAGAGTGTTGGGGCTTGGATTATCCCAGATCTAGGCTAGAATAAGACTTAATGTACCATAAAGTAATTCAGTAAAGTGCTGTACCAAATTTTTCTTCTTTTTTTTTTGCATTAAGTCTTTAAATACCATATATAAATAAATCATTTCATTAATCAAGAAAGTAAATAGTTTGGTCTAACAGAATATTTAGCAAGTTTGCGGAAAATTGAATATTTGGTGCATTCTTAGCAGTGAAATATAAAAATTTCTTCTATTTAATTTTTCAATGTTTTTTCTTTCCTAAATTTCTTAGAATTCTTTTTAATTTCTTTTTATCCTAAAAACAATTTTTTACCTTATTTTAAAAAATTCCTTATTTTCAAAAAATTTGTCAAAAAATAACTTATACCTTAGACTTTGAATTAAGAAAATCCAATTACTTTTTTTTTTCTTCTTCTTCTTCGCCAGCACTACAGCCTAGTGCAGGCCAAGGCTTTCTCAATTAGCTGCCTCCAGGCAGGGTGACTTTAAGCTAGATTTTTCCACCCGTTTATTCCCAACAATTTTAAGTCCTTCTCAACACTGTCCAACCATCTTGTAGCTGGTCTCCATCTTCTAGTTCTTCACCACATTGATATTTTCCTATAATTTTCGTAACATATGGAAGAAGTCTATGAAATAGGATGATGGAAAAGATCTTAAAACCCACATTCGAAAGTGTAATGCCTTAGTAGTTGTGACAGTCCAGCTTGTCTCCCTTTTTATGGATGGTGAAAATCAAGCCCTCTTCCTACTCAATGGGCATCTGTTCTTAGATCCACACATCACAAATGACCTTTAAAAGCTCATTGTTCAACTCCGGTGCATTTACATTAAATAGTTCGGCCTTAATGCCGCCTGGGCCAGGGGCTCTATATTTCTATTCAGTTTTTTAAGAGTATACTCCAGTTCACACAATGTGGGTACATCAGCATCTTGTATTTGCGCATGAGTATCTGATATTTCAACATAAACTTTTTCAACGGAGCCATCGTTGCCAAACAGCACATCTTTAAAATGTTCCCGCCATCTTTTCATTGTCTCTGTATTGTTACATGTTAGTTCACCATTTCTCTTTCTCAGTGTCACAGTTCTACTTTTTTTAAGCTACATAAAAGAAAATTACTTTATTTAAGCTGATAATTGTTTGAATTTTAGTTTAAATCACTAATATCTGCCTCAAAGTCCTAAAAATGCAAAATCAATCTCACTTTGAAATCTGAGCTCTTGTAATCAAAATTTGATTAAAAAAATATGAGTAAAATAATTGTATATAAATTTATAACTAGTTTCAATGTCTTTTCCATAGAAACAGATACTTGCATTTCTGTCCTAATTAAAGGCACATTAATGTGCTCTCAAACTAAGTTGAATGCAATTCAGTTTAAGTTTATTTAGTTTTAATTGTGTGGAAAACTTTGCTTAAGTGTCAATAACTTACAATTATTTTGTTTTTGAGATAAAAAGTATATATCTAGTAAATATTTAAAAAAAAGAAAAGAAAATGAAATGAATAAATTATTTTTTCTTTTAAAGGACAATTAACTTCTCAACAAGTGAAAATGGGTTACGCTGCTTTGAATAAAATTGCAGTAATTCTTCAACGAGGTGGAAGTAGCAATGAACTAGTGGCAGCTTGTAATGACTTTTACACAAAAATTCCTCATAACTTTGGGTTTGTATTATAAAATAAAATTCAAGATCTTTTAATTTTTCTTTTTTGATGTCTTTCTGTAATTATAAAATAATTAAAATTATTTCATTTAAGCTTTACTTTCTTCCTTTAATTAAATTTTGATTTATTATTGATATCATGTTTTTTAATGCTTTAGCAATCAAAGTAGTTAGTTTTAATCTGTATTAAAATTCTAGCTTTTAGTATGGCAATTAAACTTATTTAAATTATTCCTATCTGTAAATTATTAGAAAATTGTATTCTAAGCAATATTTTTACTATAAAAATTTTATTTAAATTTTAAGGATTTTATTATTCTGTTATTTAAAGCTTCCAACTGAAAATACTCTTTACTTGAACAACCCATTTTTATAATGAAATAAGTAATACTTCAATGAATTTGGTAACATTGAGGATTCTAATACTAAACTTATTTTTTACTGTGGAAACTCTTCAAATCCTAACTATTAATCTTAAAATATTCTAAAAGACATGATCAGGGAAATACTACATCATCTTGCATTAACAAAAATTCCTTTCTTTCTTCCTTCCTATGTTCAAAAATTAGATAACAAGTCCTAAATACATTTCTGAATTCTTTTTCTAAATACAGTAAAACCTCGCTAAGTCGTCACTCAAGGGACCGAACATTTTTGACGACTTAAGCGGAGTGACGACTTAAGTGGAGTTAGAAATTTCTTTAAAAAAACAAAAAAACATTGAAATTTTTTAATGGACTGCAGTAGGATTCGTTGAGAAAAATTAGATTTTTAGAATGTAATACACATGCAAATAAATGTGTAGGAAAGGAATACAAATACTTTTGTATAGTTACCACTTTTTATTTTTATTTCTGAGCATTAAAATAGCTTAACATAGTAAATTGATGCAGGAATTGTTGATTGCTGTTAACCTTCTTTTCCAATATCATCAGCGCCTTGAAATCTTCCTCTGTTGTGCCTTCAATTGATGTTAAATATCGTCTAACTTTCTCTAAGGCTTCTAATGTTTCAGTCTTGCTGGGCGGAATTCCACACGAATTCTCATCATCACTATCCTCACTGGAACTGTGTTGTTTTTCATCTAAAAATTCTGAAGTTAAATCTTTTACAGTTGCTTGTGAACAAATAGCGATGCCATTGTCAATATCGACAAATGCATTTACGTCATTGACACTGCAACCTTTTTCATTAACAACTTGTAGCAAATTTTCTAATGGCTCGGGGTCGACTTCTTCACTGAGGATATCTTTGAATTCTGCATTGGCTACAAATCCCGCGTGTCTGAAGCAATTAAAAACAGTTTGCATAGAAACTGAGCTCCAACTTCTATGCACATAATTGATCGCGTCTAAAACGGAAACTTCAAACTTTTCATTTTTATCCAATGCTTTTATCAGGTCTTTTACTAGCATTTTTTTGTACTTTCTTTTGAAGTCCCGAATTATCCCTTGATCTAATGGCTGAAGAAGTGCAGTAACATTTGGAGGAAGGAAAATGATTTCAATAGCTTTTAAGCTTTCGGGCTGACTATGGGCTGTGCAATTATCGACAATAAGGGCAACTTTTCTCTTTTGGGGCGAAAACTGGGAATCCAATTTACGGATATGCCATTCCCAAATCGTTGTAGTGATCCATGCATTTGAATATGCTTCATATTCAACTGGCAGAGATTTAACGTTTTTAAAACAGCGTGGCCTTTTGCTCTTGCCTATCACTAGTGGTTTAAGCTTTTCATTTCCATTCATATTCGCTCCCAGCAAAAGTGTTAGACGTTGCTTGCTAGCTTTTCCAGTGGTGCATTTTTCGCCCTTAAACGATAGAGTTTTATCAGGCAAAAGACGATAAAATAAGCCTGTTTCATCTAGATTAAAAACATTTGAGGCATCAAACCTGGATAAAATGTCCTTGAGAACACTATTCCTCCAATTTTCTATAGCATCACCATCAACAGCTGCGGCTTCCCCACAAATCGTTTTAAAAGAAAGATTATTTCTGTCCTTGAAACGCTCCTGCAAACCATTGCTGCAATGGAAATCTTCTATGTTCAACTCCTTAGCAATTTCCATCGCTTTTTCTTTAAGAATGACAGAAGAAATAGGCACATTTTGCGATCTTGCATGCTTTAACCATCGAACTAAAATCTCCTCGATCTCGTCAAACTTTGATTTCCTCATTCTCTTTCTATTGTCTTTGCAGTCTGCTTCTTCAATGGTTTGCTTTGATGATAGAATATCACTTAAGGTAGTTCTCGGAATATTGTGTTCTTTGGCAAAAGCTGTTTTTGAAACATTTGACTTTTCAAAAAGTGCAATTAAGTCCTTTTTTTCTTTAAGAGATAACGAGGTAAGTTTTCGTTTTCCCGGCATTTTGAAACGTAATCAAATCACAATCTTGTAAGAAAATAAAATGGCCCTTATAGCGGGGCTTACTCGCTATGAAATGAAGTCCCACTAAAGTACGTACAATAAAGAAAAACGTCTACACTCGACTGAGTCGGAGCAAGAAGTGAGAACTTCGAACGATTGGCATGCAAAATTCCAAGAATCCAAATCCCCTAAAAGGAAAGGAATGCTCACAGCTGTATAGCGAACTTCGTGGGTGGTCAGAAATTCCTCGATATTCTTAAAGTGAAAGGGGCGGGTCTGAAAAGATAACAGTATACAAAAGTGCAAAAAAAGGTAGGTTTGCCATTTTTTTGGGGTGACGAGTTTTTCGGAGTAGAGTTAAATTCGATGACGGGTAAAAGAGGGTTATTTTACATTATTGTCTATGAGGCTTAGTCGGACCACAGGAAAACGACGACTTACGCGGAGTAACGACTTATCAGGGTGACGACTTAATGAGGTTTTACTGTAATATACTTATACACTGTTTGCGCAAAAGTCAGTTTTTTTTAATGATATCATAAGAGTGCCATTCTGTCCACCAGGAAATGAAAATTTTATTTAATTTTACAATTTCAGGTGCTTCAGATATGAAATCATTGTCTGTTGCTATAAAGTTATGGTCATCGATTAAAGTATTGCATACTAATACACCTTCAATCTTCTAAGTATTTTTTTAAACATAAATCTTTTTTTTAAATATAATAGTTAAAAGTTACTCAAGTCAGCACTCAAGTAATACATAATATTCAAGTGTTTAATAAAAAATATAAATCTTATATATATTTTTTGTGCTTTAGAAATAAATTGCAAATTTAGTTTTGTTTATCTATTACAGTGTTTAGATACTATGGTGTTAACTGTGTATTTGTTATTACATTACAGTATAATTTACTAATGAAAGTGTAAATTTACTAATGAAATTAAGTTTTATTTTGATTTGATTATTTGTAGCATGAAGAGACCACCTATAATTAGAACATCAGAGGAGCTTGATCAGAAACAAGAAATGTTGGAAGTATGCATTTTGATTTAATTTACCAATTTAAATTAAGATGTTATATTTATCAATAAGCTAATTTTTTAATATTTATTTGTTATCAGAGAGATAATATTTAGTAAAATTTTTTTCAGGCCTTGATCAATATTCGTGTAGCTATGAAGGTCATGAATGATGAGACAGATGCTACTGCTCATCCATTAGACAGATACTATAAATCATTAAATTGTTCTCTTAATCTAGTAGAACCAGATTCTCTTGAATTTAAGGTTTGCATGATTTATAAAGTTTTATTAGTATTAGATTTTTTACAAAAGTAAGGATATGTATATCAGGTATACCAACTGCTAAATTAGATATAGTATAATAAGACAAAATGTTAAAATCTTTCGCCTTTTTAATTGATTACAAATCACCTAAATTTTAGTGAATCCTCTCCTACTACACATTATTTCACATCAAAAATATGTATTTCATTAGTATAAATATATTTTTTCCTTATTTAAAATTTTGATTCCACCATTAATGCATTGAATCTCACTTAATTGTGTTTTTAAAAAATTTCCCAGAATTGTTTGTCATTCATATTGATAAAAACACCTGGTATACCTGATATGTTCTTTGTGGTTGACTAAGTATATGCTTATTCATGCAAATGCAGTAACAAACCCTATTTATAGTTGAATAATTATTGACTTGTCTGATTTAAAAAATGATTGATTTTAATCATATTATAGAATTTGTCTTGAACTTCTTTGCAAGTTTAAATGTTGATATGAGGGAATATTAATTGATTGGTACTTGTTATTTTTCTAAATGAAACAGTACTATAAGAATTTTTTATAAATTGATCTTATTTTATTATGAGTTGATTGATCCATTAACGGAATTACACTAGAAACTGTTACAACTTTCTGACGAAACAAAGCAAAACTTTGAAATAAAAAATATATTAAGGGTAGATTTCAAATTTGAATGCATTTTGGTATCCGACAATAGAATATTTTTTATTACTTAATTTTATAGTTTATTAACTTAGATATTTGAAATTTCCAAAAATACATACGATTAATAATTATTGTGTATAATATTTTAAAAAAAATTCTTTTTCTTTTTTTTTAATCTTTCGAAAATTTTTAATAAGTAAAAAAATTTCAAAACACTTATGTAATTTAAAAAATTCATTTATAATAATTTAAGAAAACATATTTGAATTTTTTTAACTTCTTGGTACATATTGTTTTGTGTTGTACAAGAGAAGTGTTTGGTCAGTTACTGTCAGGTCTGTTGTTAAAGATGATCATTTTTTTAAAAATTTCTCAGTAGAGGATACTACAACTTTTTAATATTGCCTTCGTGATTCAGTATCTGGGAACAATCATTTGAAAAAAAAAAATCTTAAGGTGAAAGATAACTTTTGAATTTTTTTAGATTTTCTCAAGGTGTATTTTTTATGTTGTCCATTCTGTTACCAATTTTTTGAAGTTAATTAGTGAAGCTTAATTACCTGCTTGTTATATACAATTTAAGCCTGTGAATTATATAAGAGCCATGGCATCTTAAGCCTAAAATGTTAACATTACGGCGAAAAAAAATTTAATTATGTAAAATTGTTTAGCCTTTTACTTGTCTAGTCACCTGTTGATCTATATTCTTTAGCCTAATTATGATTTATAAGATATCCCACAAGTCTAAAGTTTCTTCAAACTTGATATTCACTATTAAAACATCTGCAAGGCACGTATAAGAATCGATATTAATCACCAACAATGATCCATTATAATTTTATTTTTAAATCTATTTCAATTTCTAAAATGCCTCAAATTTGAAAATTATTCAAGCGTATTTTATTATTCTTTTATGATAAAATTTGTCTTTACTTTAATTAAGTAGTTAATTATTTTTTTTTTTAAATTTGTTTGCTTTTTTTAAAAGTTGTCTGTTATCTATGTGTATATTGTACAAAAAAATTGCTGGATCTTAATCTAATAGTGCACATTTGGGATTCCATACAAAGACGGCTCAGAGTTTAACCACTTGCGCTGGCAAAAAAAATCACTGGTGTGTGTACCAAAATGGTCCAGTATAACTCGCTGGCAGTGCGCACTGTGCAATGCGTGTTTCAACACCCATTTCTTAGGAATAAGATCAATTTCACAATCTTCATTTATGTATTCTTCCTCGTCATCAGAAAAAATTCTTCGTCGGTTTCAGAGTGGAAAAATTATTTCATCAAAGTCACTATCATTACATCGTGTTTTATTTTTCTATTGACATTTGTCAAAATGATGTCGTTAACGTCACTTTTGCTTTCCATTTTAGAATGTGGGTTAAATACACAGTCCAGTCACATTAATAAGACCACCTGTCAAAAGTCAGAATAACCACCTTTGGCAGAGTGGACCGCTGCGAGACGTGCAGAAGGAGAGTCAATTAGGTTTCTGAAGGTGTTCACTGGGATGTTGAGTCATGCTGACTCCAGTGCCGTTGCCAGCTGCGCTAGATAACGCGGTTTATGATCCATGGCGCGAACAACCCGATCGAGGTGGTCTCACAGATTCTCGATTGGGTTTAAATAAGGTGAGTTTGCTGGCCAGGGGAGTACGGTAAATTCATCCTGGTGCTCTTCGAACCATGCACACACACTGAGCTTTATGACACCTCGCATTGTCCTTCTGGTAGATGGCATCATTCTGAGGAAAAATCAATGGCATGTAGGGGTGGACATGGTCCGCAAGGACATATGCGTACTTGTGCTGATCCATCGTGCCTTCCACAATGATGAGTGCACCCACTGATAGCCAGGAAAACATTCCCCAAACCATAATGCTCCTCCTCCAGCCTGCAGCCTTCCGGCAATTATTGCAGGATGTTTGCTTTCATACGTTTCACGCCGTATAAGCCAACGTCCATCTGTCCGATGGAGCATAAAACGTGATTCATCGGAAAAAGTCACCTGTTGCCACTCTGTGGACGTCCAGTTACGGTACTGGCGTGCTAATTCCGGCCTTCGTCACTGATGAACAGCAGTCAGCATAGGTGCAATAACCAGGCTTCTGCTGCGGAGGCCCATGCGCAGCAACGTTCGCTGAACCGTTGTTGAGGATACAATCTTGGTAGCCCCTTGGTTCATCTGGGCGGTCAGTTGCTCAACAGTTGCACGTCGATTCGCCTGAATGCATCTTCGTAACCTTCGTTCGCCTCTGTCATCTATGGCCCGTGGTGCACCACATGTGCCACGCCGCTTGTTTTGCATAGTGCCATTTTGCTAGGAACGGTATACTTTAACCACGGCGGCATGCAAACAGTTCACAAAATCAGCCGTTTCCGAAATGCTTTCACCCTTGGACCGAAAACCAATAATCATGCCCTTTTGGACGTCGGATAAATCGCTACATTTCTGCATTACGCCAACGATTTAAATGCTTTCCGATGCCCTAGGACATACTATACATAAACTCCACTGTGATGTGCTGCCACCTGCCTTTTGTGATTGGTTATTTCACGTTGTTGTCGAAAGTAGGTTGTGGTCACATTAATGGGACTGGACTGTGTATTTATAACTGTACGCTATGCAGTGCACTGATGAT
This sequence comes from Parasteatoda tepidariorum, assembly GCF_043381705.1. Taxonomy (NCBI): domain Eukaryota; kingdom Metazoa; phylum Arthropoda; class Arachnida; order Araneae; family Theridiidae; genus Parasteatoda; species Parasteatoda tepidariorum. Next base: position 51,599,549 of record NC_092214.1, read on the forward strand.
CTGTCCTCTGACAACAATTCCACCTGACGTGCCGCGCATGTCGTTTTTGTTTCTGTAACAATTACATGATGACGTAAATATCACGTCGGCGGCGGTTCTGTGACAAAAGCATTGTGACGTGCGTGGCAAGTTTTTCCAGCGCAAGTGGTTAATCGCTACCATGATGGAATATCTTGACTTTGCGTGATCACTGGTTCGATATTTGGTATGACCTGTCTCCAGCTGTCTATCAGGAACTCCTATTATACATGCCTAAATAATGAGTTGTAGCTGTTTTGAACGCCAAAAGTGGCACAATACGTTATTGAGTAGGTGGTCATAATGTTTTGGATTTTAAGTGTATATATATATATATAATCTACGTGGAACTAAGTCATTTATAAATCTGCTTGAATATTTTATTTCTTGCTTTCTGGTGTGCATCATTACTACTTTTTAATACTTTAAATGTGGAATCTTTTAGGAAATTCAAAAATGTCTTCTAGAAACCCATGGACCCACCCATAATTCTTATGAAATGGAGATAGTTAGCATTTTTAAATGTTTTAAACCTCATGAAGAAAAAGCTTTTATAAATCATGAAAATAAACTTTTATTGTGGCATGGATCTAGGATTATAAATTGGCTTGGAATTTTGAAAGATGGACTTCGAATTGCTCCACCAGAAGCTCCAAAAACCGGCTATATGTTTGGTAAAGGTATATACTTTGCTGATGTGAGTAGCAAAAGTGCCAATTATTGTTATGCTACAAAGAAGAAAAATGAAGGTCTTCTCATCATGTGTGAGGTAGAATTTGGTACCATTCTTTCTTTTCGTTTTATTATAATAAGTTCTATAAATAAGTCGGTTTAAAATGCACCTAGAAGATTTTTCTATAAAAATAATTTCATTATATTATGTCAAAAAGCACTGTCAGATAATTGGTTCTTAATTTTTATTTCATTGAAAGGGAAATAGACTTTATAGTTGAGTTCTTACTTTGGCATGATAGGGTACAACTTTTTTTGTCCACAACTGATTTTCTTGTTTTAAAGAAAAATTTGCACCTCTCAATGACTTTTGCAAGACACAAGATGGACTTTTATTTGTAATTGGAAAAAATATCTTAAGAACGGCATAAAATATCCATGTCTATCATCAATAATTCTCAATTCCTTCTTGAATGAGTTCGCTTGCGAACAGAACTGTATAGTTGCCCATATGCTTACTGCATGAATTTATGTAAATTTATTTTAATATTTAATATACATTTTTGTTTCAATGGTACTTTTAGTTCACCAATATATAATAGTGCATATTCTGATAATTATTTTACTAATTTATGCACATTTTCATGGCATCCATTATTATATCATAAAGCATTTTTTTAGGCTACAATAGTTGTTATTCATGTATGTTGCTATATTAACCATATACTTCTCTTAAATTCATTAAATGAAAAAATTTATTTCGATAAATTTGTTTTATAATTGTACTGAATAAATTAAATGTAATAACTAAGGGTTAGATTTTTATGACTTTTGAATTTCAGTTTTCAGGATTCTTTTTGTTCTTTTGCTGCATTATTTTAGTTCTTTTTAGAAAAACTGATTAATTATTTCATTTTATGGATTTTTAGAGGTTTTTTTTAAGAAAAAAGAAATCTTTATAAATAATAACTAAGTCTTACAACTTTTGGTCATTTTAACTAAGTAGTACCTCTCTGTGCATTAGTCTTGTTTACAGAAGTAACATTTTTAATTTGTAAACTATATGAAAGGTAGCTGATGAAAAACAATTAACTGTTGTCCGGCATTTTGCTCACTGCAATATATTAAACAGTAATATATTGTATAGCAATATATTGTACAGTAAATTTTAATTTAATGCAAGCCTGATTTTTTGCAATTTTACAAAATTAAAGCTTTGAAGTATGTATATTAATATATATGTATATAAATCAGTGTACAGTGTGACATAATCAACCGGATTTTTGATCTAATGATCGAATCTTTACGTTCTAAGACTCAATCTTAATGGTTCGAGAGGGTAACCTCAAATGTGCTAAGTAATTAGTGAAGATGATATTTTAAGTTAAGAAATCAGGCACAAAAGCGTACTTTCTCTGAATAAACATACCTTTTTCCCCCGACGGATTCAGATTTCTGGCCTCGGAAATATAGGGGCTAGTCGCAATCTCTTAAATACGGTTCCTATATTTTGGTCAAGAGAAGCAGTCCAAGTTTGAACCGCTATCTTGACCAATCTAACTGTACAACTTTTTTGAAATTTGATATTTGAGGAACTATTTGACTGATTTTTTTTTCATGTAATTTTCACATTTTATCAGGTAAAATTACCTACTTTAAAATGACTGGAAAAAATTTATACCTTACATTTCTAAATTTTTTAGACTATTATTACACGAGATAATAAATTTTAACTTAAATTTATTTTTTTGCATAGAATTATCTCTTGACAAGCAAATTTTATAATGTTGTGCAAAATTGTTTGATTTCCTTTAGAATGTTCTTGAATTATGTTGATATATGCAAAAAGTAAAATTAATATTAAGGGGTCATAACTTTGGATCTCTCTCCTGAGCAAATTATGGAGACCATATCTTCAAGATTGCACCTACTCTTCATATTTTGAAGGTTCAGAATCTGAATCCCTCAAAAAAGGGTATGTTAATTTAGAGAAAGTGTGTTTTTGTGTCAGACTTAGTAACTTAAAATATTGCATAACTAATTAGCATAGTTAAGGTCTGGCCCTTTTGAGTCCTGGTATGTGAAAAACTGATCATTGGATCAAAAGTTATTCAGAGTGTTTTGTTTGCTGTCTTACACACTGTACATTGATAAAATAATCGCAAAATTAATAAGAAGTATTTAAAAGATAATAAATCACAGTGTCATATTTGAAGGCTGTAGCTATGTTAACAAGATGCAATAATCTCCTATCTACCTTCAAAACCTTTTAGTAAACTTATACATTTTTGTTCTTACCTATCTATTTTTTAAAAACAGGTATCAGTTGGGAAACCATATCCTTTATATGAAGCTGAAGATAAGATGCCTGAACTTCTTCCTCAAGATTTTGACACTGTTATTGGAAAAGGAAGACTTTCCCCTTCTGATTTTCAGCATGGAGCGCTTTCGTAAGTTGTCTCTTTATAGATTTATTACCATTTGCATTCCCATTAAGAAAAGTAAGTTTTCTTTGCAATATAGTTTCTTTTTAAACTATTTGAATCTTTCTCAGCAGTATGAATTATACATTTTCTATATTTCAAGCTAAGAATTAAAAAAAAAAAGGAAAAAGAAAAACAATAACTTAAGCTTTTCTACATTTTTAAAATCTAAAACTATTCAATATTAAAAAAAAATATTCTAAATTTTTTTCTCTTCGCATGAAAGTAATTAGAATTATACCTTAAAACTAAGATTAACATGGTTAAAAAAAATGAAAAAACAAATTAATTTGTATTTATAATTTATCATTTTACTAAATAATATCAGGCACCCATAACTCATTCTTACCTATTTTTTACTGAACTAAAAAATCTTTAGTATTCAGAACCATCTACTATTAACAATGTTTCAATGAGTACCTTATAAATTATATGTTATTATTATTAGAAAATATTATAAAAATACGTCATTTTAAGCCACATTTTTATGAAGCAGCATTAGGGCACAATTTAACATAATTGTCTTTGTTCTCACATAGTTATTTATCATTTAAAATTGTTAGATATAATTACAAAAATTCAAATGAAAGTAAGAACGCAGTGACTTTCACAGCACCGCAATTGTAAAGGAATGTCAGCTCGTGATGTCAGTTCATGAATGATCATGTGACTTCCCTATTTTCGATGAAACGAAAGTGATTTTTGCTTGAAAAAAACTTAATAATTATCACTCTTAGAAAAGTATTAAAATGTTTTCTGGTGATTTTGAGGGATTCATTTATGTATTAAGATTATTAAAAAAAATTGACTGTAATTGTCCATTGTGTCTTTAGTTTAAAGAGCATTGGTAAAGCTAATAAGTTTATTTTTGTATCAAAAGTATTGATGTCCTTCGGAAAGAAGATTGACAATCAAATGCTGATATAAAATTCCTGGATAGATCTTAGAGCTAAGTTGTGCCTCTATTAGGCCTGAATTGGAACATATAAGATGATATTCTATCTTGCAAGTTTAATTACCCAAAAGAGAAGGATTTGATTCTTACAAAAAGAGCCCTACTCTCTTTAGCACAAATTATATTTGACCTACTTTGCATATCTACTCCAGTGACCATCATTCCAAAGCTTATGCATCAAGAATCTTATAACCTAGGATTAAAATGAGATGATATTCTCTCTGAAGGTCTGCATGGGTGGATTTTAAACTGGCTTACAAAAGTACAGTACCTGTAGGAAGTCAAAGCACCTCGAAGGATAAAACTCTGTCAAAGTTATGAACAAACTGGCAGTCTTCATGTGTTCTGTGATGCAAAAGCATTTGCCACTTTTATTTTTCAGCAAGTAGAATTGCAACACGAAAATGCAGTTAAATTTGTGCAGTCTCGTGCCTTTGAAAGTCATAACAATTCCATACTTTGAACTGTAGGCATGTTGTAATGGATCTACAATGGGTGCAAATGTAGTTGAAGATATGAAGCTAGAATATTTGAAAGTTTCCTATTGGACTGATTCATCAACCACGCTCAACTGGATAAGAAGAGATTCTCCCTGGGTAACTTTTGTGTAGAATCAAGCACAAAAGATACACATCTTTACAGATGTCAATCAGTGGAAATTTGCTCTCGGTAAACTAAATCCAGTGACCCTTCTTCCAGAGGATGTACAGCTGAAGAATTCATACACTTCAAATGGTGGGAGGAACCTCTATTGCTTTATTACATAGAAGTAGCAAATGAAGATCTGATAAATGCTGAGAAGAGAAAAACTATGTTATCAACTCACTCATGCTGAAAAGAACTAATGATTGATATTTTGATAATCTCATTCTAAGACAGTGCAAACATTTGCTTGGAATTGTTGGTTCTGCAACAATCGTTGAAAAATCAATGTTTGTTTATCCTTATTCGTTCATGAACAGAAATAGAAAATGCAAAAAATTTACCAATGTTTTTGATACAGAAAGAACTTTTCAATGGTTCTACGGATTCAAGCTAGCAACCTCTAAACCTTGTGACTGATGAAAATGGCCTATTCCGCTAGAACTCAAATTATTAATCACCAAAATACCAAAGACTTCAAGTACTCAATAATATTACCAGGAAACCATTCAGCAGTTGTCAAATTGATCCTTCACAACCACTAAAAGTTTATGCACTGTAGAAATCAGTTTTTGTTAACCCAATTGCGAGAAAAGTATTGTTTACTGAAAGGAAATAAATCTATTGGAAAAAATTTTGAACAATTTTGTGAGACATTTCAATGTTAAATATGAAGTAATCATTTCCAGTAGAATTTCCCCATTTTCAACATTTTGTTGGAAGTGGTGTGAATGATGTTGGAGTGGACATAGCTGGTCTATTATTCTTAAGAGATTGCTCCAAAACAGGTATTGTACTCTTCACATATTCTGTCGATTGAGGAATACACCTTGTACTCTGATCCTTAATGTCAACCTAAAGTTTTTTGTAAGCCTTACAGCATTTCATTGCACTCTGTGGGTCTCCATCCGTAATATATTCAGATAATGGGACAAATTTTGTTGCAGCCAATGGAATACCTGAATCTATGGACTGGAATCATGTCAATGAGGAAGGAAAGAAAACTGATATTATTTGAAAATTTATACCTCAAAAAACGGATGTCTTTTGGAAATTTATACAGCAAAAAATGGATATAAGTCAGATTCTTTTACTGATTGTTTGGAACAAATATTTAACCTTACAAAATGACTTTTAAAAGTAAAATTTATGAGAACAGCATATTCTATCAATTATTTTTTATTTACAAAAATATAAAATGTTTCCTTTTATGCATAGCAGAATAATATTTGCTATCATGATGTCATTTAAAACTTATGTGACATTCCCACCTTTTGAGTTTTTAACTCAAATAATACTCAAGATTTTGTATGAGTCAATTTTCAAGCTCAATCATTAGAGAACTTTGATTTTATGGGATAAACAGGTTTTGGTTTGTACTTGGAGTAAGGCCAGATGTTTCAATTATATCAGGATCAAACAAAAAAGGGTTAATTTTCTTAATTCCAGTCTCAGTCGCACTTTCACATTCAAAGTATAACTTTTCTCTTAAATTCTCTTCTGATTGTGCTTGTACTTCAAGAGTATAGAGTTGTTGCGCAGGCCTCAGGAACTTCTGTTCTTCATTTTCTCTTTTGTAAAATGATGTATTTCCAAGAAAAGATGGCCTAGTTCAAGCATTATTCCTAATGGCCAGTTTAGCAGCTTCTGGATTGGCACTTCTATTATGACTATTTCTTCTACCTTGAGTTTGCGGGCTTTCCTGTTTTTTTTTCTTTTTTTTTCCTTAGTTGTTGCATTTAAGTCTGAAACTGCTACCCAACATCTCCAAATTTTCAAAATCTGTAACCAACTGTCTTATGCTCTCTGAAGAACATGGAGGTGTTAAAGGCTATAGATCATCTTCTGCTAGGTATGTCTTGGGTCAAGAAGTCACACACAGAGAACAGTATTCATTTTTTTTTGTATCTTAGACAAACTCTTCCTAACACTCTTTTTAGTAGATCTTTCACTAGAGGAATGAGACATTTCTACCAGCCACCCCACCAGGGTGCTGATGCCAGTATAAATTTCCAAATGATATCTGTTTTCTTCCTTTCCTCGTAGACATGATTCCAATCATTAGATTCAAGTATCCCATTCCCCCAAAATTTGTCTTATTATCTAAATATATTACTGGTGGAGAGCAACACATACAATGAAATGCCGTAGGGCATTCTAAACCTTTTGGTTGTCATTGTGGATTGGAGTACAAGGTGTATTCCTCGATAGACAGCACATGTGAAAAGTATAATTCCTGTTTAGAACCATCTCTTCAGTTATGTTCACTCCAACAGCCTTCACTCATTTTTCACTCCACTTCCAACATGGAGAAATTCTTTTGGAAGTGATTACTTCATATTAAGCATTGAAATGTCTTACACAATAGTTCAAAATTTTTCAAATGTATTTTTTTCAACAAAATCTGATTTCCACAGTACATGAACTTTTGTGGTTGTAAAAGATAAATTAGACTACAGCTGAATGATCCCCTTGTAATATTGAGTATTTGAAGTCTTTGGTATCTTGGTGATAAACGATTCGGATTCTCGCTTAGAGTAGGCCACCTTCATCAGCCACAATGTTTAGATGATGCAAGCTTCGATCCGTAGAACCATTGTAAACTTCTTTCTGTATCAGTAGCAATAATAGATTTTCTGTAGTTTTTATTTCTGTTCACGAAGGAATAGGAGATAAACCAAGATTGATTTTTCGATGATTGTTGCAAAATTGACAATTCGAAACAAGTGTTTGCACTCTCTTGGGATGAGAGTATCAAAATATCAATGATTAGTTTTTTCAATGTGATTGTGCATTGATTACAGTTTTTCTCTTCTGAGCATTTATCAGATCTTCATTGGCTACCTCTGTCATACATCAATGAAAGTCCTTCCCACCATTTGAAGTGTATAAGTTGTTCTGCTGTACATCCTCTTGAAGAAAAGTCGACTGGATTTAGTTTACCAAGAACAAATTTCCACTTATTGACATCTGTAAAGATGTGTATCTTTTGGACTTGATTCTACACAAAAGTTGCCCATGGAGACTCTCTTTTTATCCAGTTCAGAGCGGTTGATGAATCAGTCCAATAGAAAACTTAAAAATATTCCAGGTTTTTTATGTTCAACAATATTTGCACTCATTGTAGATCCAATACAACATGCCTACAGTTCAAAGCATGGAATTGTTATGACTTTCAAAGGCACGAGACTGCACAAATTTAACTGCATTTTGGTGTTGCAATTCTGCTTGCTGAAAAATGAAAGTGGCATATGCTTTTGCATTTGCATAGTTTCCAGAAAATGGGGGGGGGGGAATCTTTCTACTTATATGTGAGCTCTGGAATTTGCAATAGTAGCCTGTACTAAATACTGAAATTTGTCTGTTTCATCAATATTGGTGTCTTCATCGATTTTTGATTTAATAATAAGCTCACCTTCTTAAATTTATTAGAAAACGGCGGGAAAATGTATAGAATTTCGTTCTGTTTTTTTGGTTTTCCGGTTTTCTGATTTTCGGATAATGGGTTCTGTAATGTATTTCTTAAATGTGAAGTAGCAATATTATAAAATTTAGATTTGTATGCTTTATTAAATAACTTTAAATGAGTTAAAGATTATAATTTAATAACATCAGTTAAAACTAACTATTAGACTACCATTTTGTAAATAAAATTATTGAAATTGAAGTTAAATGAGTTAATCAAATCAGAATGGAGATTTACTAAACAATTTTTAAAATCCAAACCTTTTCCTTAGCAAATTATATTCTGAACAAACACACATTCTATTTGTTGCCTCTTGTAATATAATTTCTATAAATCAAAAAAAGTTCAAAATGAATAAACATTTGATTTACAATTTAAGTGCCATTATAAAGTGTTGAAATAATAAGTGCAATATTAAAGTTCAAATGGAATTAACTATGCACCTCTTAATTTTATTGGAGATTTATTAGACATTAAGGTTTTCAGAACTCATGCTCTTATTACCTTTACCCAGATTTACAGCTCCTGACTTGAAAATAGTTTTCTTTTCCATTTCTCCCAAAATTTGTTTTAAAAGTCTCTACTAAAATTTAAAATTTTTTAATAATTTTTATCAATGGCACAGTCAATACTGGATAGTCTCCCAAGTAGTGAAAGAAATGGTAGTAAAAAACTAGTTTCTTCTGTAGTCACGGTTCTCAAGTTCATCACAGCTTTAATCTTTCATCGAACTGTCTCTAGCCAATTCTATTCTAGCCAAAGATGATTTCTTTAGCAATTTTTTAAGAACAATTTTCTTTGAATAATGGTTGAGCAAACCATTTGCTTGTAGAATTCCATCCACCAGGGTACTCTTTCAACAGTAAGTTTTCACCTTATTCAGTTGGAGGATTTATACTCTCTCCCCTTTAGAAATACTCAATATAGCCTTTTACAAATACAACTCTACTTATTTAAATTTCTGAGCATTATTATGTTTCTTACCTACCTGAGTAATTTAATAGTGTATTAGTTCTCTACTTTCTTTATTTTCATTTAAAATCAAGCAATGAAGAATTGTGACTTGATTTTTTTTCTGAGCATTCTTTGCCACTTTTTTATTTCCTGACTTTTAATTATTGGTTCAATTTGATTATTAGTGCCTTTTTAAATTTTTATTCTTATCAATTAATTGTTCTTAACAATCTGTTGATTCTTTTTTCTTTTTTTAGCATCAATATTCATCCCTTAATAATTTTCATCCCTTATTAATTTAATCACCCCTTATTAAAATGTTCAATTTTTCTTATTGTGATTGCGTAAGGCAGATATATTTTTTCCCCCTTTAACCATCAAGTGAATCCAATATGCAAATTTGATACACTCACCTCTATAAATTTGATACAGTCACCTCTATAAATTTTGAGTCATACATTGGTGCAACAATGTGATAAACGATGTTCTTTGGGATAAATTGTTTCATTCATTTGTTTGTTCTTTTTCTTAAATTTATGTTACATGAGTAAATCTTCATACTTTTTGAGGTGGATTAGTCAAATTTACCAACACACTCTGTAACAGAAAACATTTAATAACAAGAAAATTTGACGTTAATGTTACAATGTCTGATATTGAATCTAAAAAAAGTAATATAACACTGTAAAAAAATATTATGAATACCATCCTGTAGCCCCAACCTGAGTGAGATAGAAAAATTGTGGGTACACTTACATGAGCAGTATATGCAGGGGGAAGGCAATACAACTAAACTTAAGACTTGATATAAACTATTTCCTCAAAATTGAAAAAAATTTTACCACATGGTGGACCTCAATTTCTCTTCTACAAATCACTTTCACAAGTTTTGAAGTCTTGCGAAATCAAAAACTGGCATGAAACTTCAAAAATTGATGTTTTTCTTATGAAGTTCAAAATGACCCCTTTTTGAGGTTTTAGGTAGTGCTATGATTATTTATTTTAGTAATGAACATAAATGCATAAAATTTTGATACAGTATTATACTTATCAATTTAGTAAAAGTAAAAGAAATGTAAACTTTGAAGCTCATGTGTATATCTGCAAAAACAGCATAAGAAATGGCAAATAATGATCAAAATGACCCCAATGGTGCTTCTAGTGTTAAATTATGAAAGAATAATGTCTATATANATAGGAGATATGGAAAAAAAAAATTTCGTTGAATTATTTTTGAATAAGCAAATTAAACAATTAAAAATTTCTTATTCAAGATCAATATTTTTCAGTAATTCAAAATATGTAGACATTGAAGTTAACATTAAGAAACCCATACTTAAAAACACTTCTTTGCCTAAATTATTGGGACCATTTTTTCCTGATTTCAGCTACTAACCACCTTTTTTCAAGATTTTAAGATTCATAAGCTATAATTTAGCGAACTATTACTAAAGTGTCAAAATTTTTTTGTGTGTGCACTGTACAATCTTTTTTAATCTATAATTCTAAAGTCATTAATCTATAATTAATAAATTTTAATGAAAACTATGCTAAATTGTACATTATTCAGAAAGATATCAGAGTACAGTAAAATTATTACTACTACTATTAAAGTACAGTTAAAAGTACTATGGGTATTTTTTTCTTTGTGGGAAGAATATTCTTTTTAATATTTGGTGGGTTTACAAGTTTTTTGTTATAATTTATTTTTTTATATCTTTAACAATAGCCTTAATATTAATTTACTTTAATTTCAGATCTGAAGCTAAGGTTCCTGTTGGTCCTTTGTTGGAAAATCCAGATCATGCAGGATCTTTGCAGTATAATGAATATATTGTATATTCTACAAAAAGAGTGAAAATGAGATACCTTGTTAGAATTAAATTCAACTATAAATAAATCTTGATTTTCTTAAAAAGTATTCATTGAGTACTTAAAAAGTATTCATTATTGTCCCAGATTATATATTTAACAATCAATGTATTTTTCAGATTTTCAATAAACTAATCAGCATTTACTTGTATTAGTTTACCTTATGTTTTCTTAATATGTTTTACTTCAAATTGTGTATGCTTTTTAATGTTTGATACAAAGAAAAAAATTAATTTAACAAAAATTTTTGTTTAAAAATGGCAAAACGTTTTATATGGTACTAAAATATGAGTTCTTTTGTGTATGAAACTTTTTAAATCAGATTTTTGTACGATGTTAATGATTTAAATCATTAAATTAAACAAGAATAAATTCAGTTTTTTTTAAAAGACTTTAAATTAGTGAGAGCACAAATAGAGGCTTTATAAAATAATAAAACAATATAAACTTTTTTATGCAAGCTTACTTAAACTTTGTCGCAAATGTTTACCTACAAACAAGTAATAACTGTAGATTTTTTTAAAGAGATGCAAATATGTGAGAATACTCTAAAAAATTTATTTTCTTTCCTTGGCACTATTAATGACAGGCAGTCAATTTTAGAATTTGTTATCAAATTTTTGAATTTAGTATGATATATTTTATAATTTTGCTTTGGTAGTAGAGTCAAATAATTATTTGTGTATAATTTTCTATAACCCTTAGCTAAATTGATGTGAAACAGGTCAAATAGGTAAGCGAAAGTTGGCTGATTATAAAATAAGTAATTATATAAATTTAAATGTGCATAAGTTATTTACAAAAGAAATCAAATAAAAATTCAATTATTTTTTGAAATTAGTACTTTATATCTATTTAGTATTTCTGTTTAATAGACATAGTTAAAAATTTTTTTGATTTTTTAAAAAGTCGTGACTTTTTTTGCATTCTAATTTTTATATAAGTAAGAAAGACTTTTTTTTTGTTGGTAGAAACAAGAAAAAAATATATAAAGTTGCTAAAAGACTTTTTAAACTCCACTGTTATCTGATAAGTACAACAATCTGATTAGAACAATACTGCATATTTAGTTACTAAAAAAATTGGATTATATTTATTATATGATCTAGCTGAGAACCGGTTCATCTCAAATTTTGAAAATTCAGTTTTGAGTTTAAGTAAACTTTTTCACTAACTAAAGAAAAATCCATGTCTTATAAGCTTTTGGAAAATGACAATATGCTACAAGTCCTGCCTTATCCTTCAGCCAAAAAGTTTCAAAACCAGCCATCTCCATATCCGTCAGATTATGCTTCTGATTCAGCTCGTAATTAAGATTCAGAATGACTGCCTATTTAATTATAACTTGTTAATTACTGTGATAGTGTTTTCGTTTGTGACTTTTTGCAAACAATTTCTTACTAAGTTCATTTTTTTATGGAGAAGTTTGATAAAGCATTGTATTCTTATTAATCAAGGAAGATGAAAAGGGATCTTACATCTTGAAACACAGCTGAAGTTTTTTAAGTATGCACCATGAGGTAGAAAAGTGAAAAGTTTGTTGTGAATAGCAAGTGAAGTGGCTCAGGAGTTGTCTCCAAAACTTACTAACAGAATATTTCGTACCCAGTAAGAGTACTGATGAACGGATATTTTTTTTAATCAAAACATTTCGCTATTATCTGTTTTAAGATGGTGATGAAGCCATTGATAAACCATGATGATATGCATATGAGAAGATATCGCCTCATGATGGAAGAAGATATTGTCATAATTTTGTATGGTTATTGTTATTTTTTACTTCAATAACCTTTGAATAATACTTAATACTTTTTTCCTCCATTTTTTGGTCTAGAACTATCCAAATTAGAAAATCTTTGCAAATAGCAAGTGAAAGAAAAACTTTTTTACCTTGTTTTTAATATTCTTGGGTTCCATTCATGATAAATTTCCTGATACTTCAATTTCTAAAGACAGTGTTTCATAATTGATTGGAGTCATTGAGTATTTAATCCTAACTGTAGATGAGGTTTTATTTTCTTCATGTATTTTTTTTTTTTTGCTGCTTGTTATTCTGAGGAGATAAATC
>NC_092214.1:51612925-51620094 GCF_043381705.1 Parasteatoda tepidariorum
TCTTTTTGTATTGTTTAAACCCCCCCCCCCCCCGCATTTTCCAGCTTCTACCTGCTTTTTTCATCCTCAAAACTGCATTTAAAATATTTAGCAGCTCTTCTGGCTAAAAGCAAGTGAGTGGGAGATATCAGGAAGCCCTTATACAGTGAACTTTCCAAACTTTCTTGCCAGAGCTTGAGAGAAAGAAAATTATTATTTTAACCATTAAATTGTTTCTGGGAGATAGGAGGGATGAAAAGTTCCATGTGAGCAGTTGTAGTAAGTAAGGAGTTCGGAGGGATTTGCTCCCACAGATTGTAAAAAATAAAGTCTTTGATATTTTTCGAATTTTTTACACCATTTTTGACTAATTTTCCAGATAACCAAGTTTAACACTCTGGTGACGCATTCAGTTAAGGAGTCGTTTACACTGCTGGTTGGAGAACTGGGATAGTGAGTTCGATCTTGGAAGCCGACTAAAGAACTAGAATATTCTAGGACAGAGCAAGGTGCAAGTTAAATCTGTCGTTGCTGTAAGCCCTCTCTGAAAAGAGGTGCGGAAGTTTGGATAAAGGAGTGCCATTTCAGGCGCTATCCAACTCGTCTGCTCAGGGTCAAAATTAAGTGGCATGGCCGTTGAAAGATAGTGCCTTAAAAATGGGGCTAGGTGCTTGGCCAGGGTAGGATGATGTTTTATATAAGCTTATAACCTCATTTTCTTTCTTTCAAATAATAAAATATTTAGTATTAATTTCGAGTAAAAGTAGGCTGATTCGGATAGTTCTCGAAGTTCTAACAAGAAATATTGGCAGATTTACTGTAGAAACGCTTCTTGACCTTCCCCGCACCCTCTTTTAAATAGAATTGTTTTTACTTATTTTATTATTTGGGAGAGGAAGTTGGAAGATTGAATATTATAAAAATAAGTTAAATTGTAAAAGACACTAAAAAAATCTTTCAAATTTGTTTTATTATTTTTTTATAAACAATTTAAAAGAGGAAATCGGGTTTCTTGCTGGAACTGTATAATAATTAGAATTTTTTACTTTAGAAATAATAATCCCCCCCCTCGGAGAATTTCTGAATCTGTTGTGTTACTAGTTACAGTTTCCCTTTACTTTAGCGATAACACTATCTGAGCTTCAAAGTGCATGTGTGAAAATTTTCGTACTATCGTACCAATCGTACTATCACTAAGGGTAAAGTTAATGTAAAAGAAACCAAATGCAAAATCTCTCTAATGTTTGGAAGTGGACTTTGTACCATAAACCCTACATTTCAATTCTAATGTTTGGGAGATTCACTAATGGAGGACTTCTTGGTCCTCTCCTTGTCACTTGTTTCTAGCCAAAATTGTGCCTAATTATTATTTTCAATAATGAGCGTTAGGGGAAAAAAACTAAGTTCGTGCTTGCAAGAGGGTAACTTTATTCCAAATTCACATGTTTAGATTATTGATCTCTATACCAACTGGATTGTGAGTAGAGAACAATTTGAATGAGCGTAGTGAATCCCGGCAAAACTACTCAGTCAGCTGGCGTTAAGGCTCCACTTCTACTTTTAGCATTAAAATCGATAAGGTTGACTGCCACCTTAAAGAAATATTTTAAAATATGAAGACCGTTCTATATCTGAATGAAACTGGTTTTTTGGTAGATATTTTTTTAAAGTTTTCAAATGTTCTCACTATTAAAGAAAATTAAAATTCACTTGCATTAAATAAAATTTGGCTTTTCTTCTGTTGTTATCGAGCTTAGTGTCAAGGGGTTTACTTTGATCGTTCCCTCTCTTTGGATATCGAATAGAAGAAAACTAAACTATTTTTAGTCTGTACATTAAAATTATGTGGCAAATGTTATGTTTTTAATTTAAAATTGTGTTGTAATATTGTAAAAAATTTGAATATTAATTATTTCATTTATAATACATTACTATTTAGTGAAAAGGGATGTTATTAAAACATTTATGCTCGCAGCTTAATTATTATTGCTAAATATAATTAATTAAATAGTGTATGTTAATTGCGTATATACATTCCCCATAGTTGATAAGGGAAAAAGTTGTTAGTTATTAAAGTTAGCAAATGTATATACGTATATATATATACACATTTAACCAATAATTAAAACTCGATTATAAATGATGCATTAATCAAACGCCAAAGTTCTGTTTTGAAATATGCTGTGAGATAACTGACTTTTCAAAGTTCACAAGAAAAGGATGTTTGAAATTTTTAATTCAAATTATTTTTATCTATTGTGACGCTTATTGCAGCTCCTCGACTTTTTTCTATCCAAATTTTGGCATTGTACTTTATAAATTTGGGCAATTTTTAATTGTCATAAAATTGTCGTAACTAATTACACAGTACCTAAAATGTTAAATATAAGATATTTCGTTCGCTTTTATTTATAAAACGAACGTTTGCGAATTGCTGAAACTATGCATGTTCTATGAAAATTTATCAGCTTCAAAACAAAGAATATTAAACTAAAGCGGTTAATATTTTAGTTGTTTCACCTTAAATGAAATTTTTCATCCAAATTTAAAAGATTTATTAATAATTCTAATTATATGTCTGAATACTTAATAAACAGAAACATAATTCTGTTCATGTAGTTTCTCTGAGAAAATATTTTTCTTCTTTTTTGAAGAGGGAGGAGTTAGATGACTTAAGCCACATATTTTACCTGACAATAAATAATATACGCGCTGATAAATGGGAAAAACTGTAAAACACAATTAGTATTAACTCGAAAATTGAGTGGCAATCAGAGATGATGCAACTCCATGGAGAAAATTATGGTGCCAACAAAAGAGCGATAGTGTTTAAATTGTGGATACCCTGTACTCCCGCTTAACCCCTTTCTTCGCTAGTAACGTATACACGCATAAGCATTGAATCAGCAATCGAGTTACATATAGAGATCGGTGGTTTAGACACAAAATGCTTTTAAATCATAAAACATAAGTAAATTATGATATAATTGTAAATTTGAGCTTATATTCAATTTTTACAATTCTTAATAAAAAAAACACCCACTCATACAAAAAAAATTGAAATATTCAGTGAATCCTAAGTCCAGACCTATCAGACCGTATGATAAATTGGGCCCTGAATATATATAAGTAATTCAATTTACGATTTTCATTATTTTTTAACATTAAAGGACTGAAGGCAAAGAGATCAATTTTTATTTCTCGCTAATATTAAAAATCGTAAAGATGAAGGCAGAGATGCCAACTTGCTCCGGTTCAAAGTGGTAGTTTATCAATTGTAATTCTTGGTTTAATAAATTCAATTTAGTCAATTTTTATCCACCACTATTTCTAAATAATTCGTAGGGTTGTATAATTCACCACTTTGTGGTTCTTACGTCATGCTGTACCTTTTACCTACCCTCCAACTTATGAGGATTTTGAAAATAATTCTTTCTAGTGGTAGCGAACCAAAGTAGAAATTTTTAAAGCAAGTGGATCTCTCATAAAACTTTTATCAGAACTTAAGAATCTAGCCATATAGCCTGCACTTTTATAAGTAATAGTGGACAAGTTACGCTAAAATTANTGTGTGTTTTATCAAAATATATTATCATTATTATTTTGAACCCTTGAGAAAACTAGGAAAGTTTCATAGTTTATTATTAAAAGAAACATACAAAAAGAATTCAAATTCTTTAAGAACTAAGATGAAAGGACAAATGATATTAATTGATTTCTTACATAAGTATTTAACGATTTTTATCTTTGCATATTGAAAAAAAAAATACTTTGACATTTCTAGTACTGGATTTGCATATTTTTTTATTGTTAATCACTGCTTGAAAAATTAGATATTTCTAAAAAGGCTTGAACGTGGAGCTAAAGACTGGGTCTTTTTATATACGTATAATCGCTCGTTTGATTAGATAAAAGAGACTTGCTGTTTCACATTTTAAGCAGCCTTTAATTAAATCTTGTTAGAAAACTAAAAAGTTCAAGCTTCAGTTGAAAACTAATTGCGTGCTTTTAAATTGGAAATTGCTTTTATACTCCATTTTTTGCCGCCTTATTTTCTTCTAAATTCTTAATGTACGATAGAAAAACTTTATCGAATGGGTTAAAACATAAATGCTATCAGTAAAAGGGAAAAAGTTTTTTCTATGTTTTCAAAAAGCTGAGAATTATTTTTATACATTTTTTTTTAAAAAATAGAGAAACTGTTAATGAGGGATATTAATCAAACTTCCTTTGCTCGGTTGATAACATTTAAGTTCACGTTTTGTTTTAGATTCTTTGAAATGTAATCGGAAGGAAAATCCAACATACATGGGAGATTACACTTGAAAGTTTTCATTGAAGTCTTTTTGACTATTCTTTAGTTTGTTAAGAAAGAAGTTTTTCTTTTATTTTAAACATTTAAAATAATTAGAAATATCTATTAAGCTTTCCTCCGACTTTAAGTGGAGATAATTAAACGTTATCAAGAAAAGAATCTGTTTACTTCCTTTTTAAGAGTTACTGAAGGAATTAAAATGACCATTTTAAGAGTTTGGTTCTAAGAAGAGAAAAAATATTTGCATTGCTACATTTCGTCTTATTTATTTATAGTTTTTACAATCAGATGTAATAATACGCAGTAAAAAATAAATAAATTCTAAAAAAAAAATGTACAAAAAAGAACTGTTTAAAGACAAATACAGATTTTTTCTGTTTTGAATCGTATCCGCGTGATCCAAAAAATTCCCGTTTTTTACAGACTTTCTGACTTTCTCCGTATATTTGACCGTTTAAAGCTGTTTTTCGCAAACAGTTTTTCTCTGTTTTTTAACCATATCATGAACGGATTAAAATTGTGCAATTAAAATTGTAGTTTTTGCGACACAGTTTTACATATATATATATATAAATTGGCGGAAGCTCAATATTTAGCACCTTGAAAATCAAGTTCAATACTTGGCAATGTATCCATGTTTTGGCGAAATTTAGAAATATAGTTTCGTTTAAGAAATTTAACGGAATTCTAGATCGGAAATGTTTATTTAACCATATCTAAAATTATAATAACTTTAATCGAACTTTGTAAATTTTTTACTCATTATGTATTGGGATTCGGACGATAAATACTCAATATTGTATTAACGAATTATAATATAAAAATTTATATAAAAAATTTAAAGCAATACTTTTGAAAGTTTTTAATGTATAAATGTTTATAAATGTCTCTTAGAAAATCTATATTGATTGTATTCATGTTAGCTTTTTAACTATACTTATTACGTGATATTACTTTATAAAAAATTTATGCATAGTTTAAAAAAATATCCGAAATGAATCCTTGTTCCTCTAAAACATTTTACTAACATTAAATATTGTGAAATATTCTTTTTAATTCAGTGGAACATCCATGTGGGTATCTATGAATTACTACTAGTAGCGTTAAATGTTTCCAATAGTAACATCCACTAGTAACTAATATTTTCCTCTACATAGCTTCACTTTTTCTGATATTAACAAAATGCAAATTGTAAGGCACCACTTAAAAGATTAACACACTTAAAATATATTGTTGCCCTAAAAGCATAGATTTCGTGGCGCAAATTTGTGAGATGAATTTTTAAAGCGTGTTCTGAAACACACACATTAAAAATGTCGTAAATTTTCTTCCATGAACCTGGACATTCTATTGCTATTTTTAAAAAAGTTACAACTCAAAGGCAAATCATATGCTTTTATTTTAAAGATTTATACTCGCAAAGTGTATTTAGGTCCTAAAAAAGTAGGTTTCTTAATCCAACTTGTAATATTATTTTTTTAAAATGTCCTTTAAGCATTAAAAAATCCAGTCACATATTCCCGTCTACAAGACTCAACTTTCTATTGCCAGAAAAATTAATAGCGCCAAGCATACAGGTTTAAAACTTCAATTACAACTTCTTATAAAATCATTGAAGAACATGATAATAATAATTGGTTTAAATCGTCTGGTCTTAAAATACTTTATTTGCCGATGGCTGAAATCTTTCTTTTTTGTTTCCAATCTTCCTACCTACTGTTTGAAATTTCTCTGAAAAAATGGCTAAATAACAATTAGTTTAATTATTTTTTTGCCATATTCGAAGGAAACAGTCAAATAACAATAAATATCATGGTATTAAAACTGTTAACTGTGAGAAAAAAAGTTTATTAATTTCTAATACGGTTAAACAGCCGGAATTTCATCACACCAACTAAACCCACCTAATAGAAGCAACTTAGTTTCTTGCAGATGTTTACGTATTATAGCCGAAAGGGCTAATCTGTCAGCCTTATGACCGACAGAGCGGGAGTTCGACACCCACAATGACACCACAATATNAAGCATAGATTTCGTGGCGCAAATTTGTGAGATGAATTTTTAAAGCGTGTTCTGAAACACACACATTAAAAATGTCGTAAATTTTCTTCCATGAACCTGGACATTCTATTGCTATTTTTAAAAAAGTTACAACTCAAAGGCAAATCATATGCTTTTATTTTAAAGATTTATACTCGCAAAGTGTATTTAGGTCCTAAAAAAGTAGGTTTCTTAATCCAACTTGTAATATTATTTTTTTAAAATGTCCTTTAAGCATTAAAAAATCCAGTCACATATTCCCGTCTACAAGACTCAACTTTCTATTGCCAGAAAAATTAATAGCGCCAAGCATACAGGTTTAAAACTTCAATTACAACTTCTTATAAAATCATTGAAGAACATGATAATAATAATTGGTTTAAATCGTCAGGTCTTAAAATACTTTATTTGACGATGGCCGAAATCTTTCTTTTTTGTTTCCAATCTTCCTACCTACTGTTTGAAATTTCTCTGAAGAAATGGTTAAATAACAATTAGTTTATTTATTTTTATGCCATATTCGAGGAAAACAGTATATATCATGGTATTAAAACTGTTAACTGTGAGAAAAACAGTTTATTAACTTCTAATACGGTTAAACAGCCGGAATTTCATCACACCAACTAAACCCACCTAATGAAGCAACTTAGTTTCTTGCAGATGCTTACGTATTATAGCCGAAAGGGCTAATCTGTCAGCCTTATGACCGACAGAGCGGGAGTTCGACACCCACAATGACACCACAATATTTCATTCCTGCACTCCCCAATTTATGACTCTGGGCTATTAGAATACAATACTCTCAATCACTAAATAAGAATTATATCTCGTAGGA
>NC_092214.1:51620102-51624921 GCF_043381705.1 Parasteatoda tepidariorum
TTTTTTTTTTTTTTTTGGTTGGCATAAATGTTGTAAATGGTAAAATGGAAAATAACTACGGTTATGAATTCACGGTTTTGTTACCATACGAGTTGTAAACAGTTTCAAAACCACTAAGGTAAAAAACGCTGTTTACCGTAAACTTTACGGTTAATTGATGGACAGACTGCTGCCAATTATTTTACTATAATTTTAGCACGAAATTTCTGACAGGGTTTGAATGGCCCGCGTCCTTCATGGGTCCAAGAAATAAATTTTAAGTTTTACACAATTAAGTTTATAATTATGAAATACTACTATTTACTGAATGAATCTTTTAAAGAATTTATTTTTATATTGCATTAGGGAACACATTGTTTGTTGCATTTATACAAATAATTGATCTTTTCTAACTCGGGGGTGAGGATTTCATTTCTAAAATTAGTTTTGTTCTGAAAGCTATTTATTTTTTAAAAAAATAACATTTTTAGCCAATTTTTTTTGTCGAAATATACACTTTCAAAAACGTTGTATATAAATATGGGGTGCATAAATGTTTCATAATTCAATGTAGAGGTGCCCCTTGTGGCGTATGATGATATCGGTTACCATGCAACTTTAATCTTGAGGATGTGCCCTAACTTCCCTAGAAGTTTGTGGCATCATCTATGCGACCCCCTGATCCATGAAACATTTTTAAAATTTTACATTTCAACAAAAAATAGACTAAAAATGTCATTTAAGGAGACGGAAAAAAATGTTTTTTTTGGAGAGGGAAACCAAATGCAAATTCGAAATCATCAGTGTGAAAGCATCTAAGATTCACTAAAAAATTTTATGCAAGAGAAAACGAAAATGGAAAAAAATTTTTATTCCACTTTTAGTATTGTACTTTTTTTCTAAGAGCAAAAATCGGTATTTGGTCAGAAATGGATTTATTTCACTAATTTTTTACTTATTACTTATTTATTACTAATTATTTGCTTATTATTTGCATATTTTTTTATTCTAATTTTACTTAATTTTTATATTATTGCTTATTTTCCTAGGATACATGAAAAGTTGTTAAAAAGTTTATATTTTGTTTTCATGGGATTTTATTCCCTTGAAGACTTAGCTATCCCAAACTGTGTGAATTGCATTTAAAGCGATCATATATAAGTTTACCTATATAATTTATCCATTCATTTCTTTTGAGTAACATAGAATATAATATAGAAAAATAAATTCAAATATTAACATTTCTTTTGGGGAACTTGTCCGAAAAAAAAAGCCATCCCGACATTGTTATAAATTTTTAACATATATAGGATAAAAGGTTCTCAATTGTGTGTTTTATCAAAATATATTATCATTATTTTGAACCCTTGAAAAAACTAGGAAAGTTTCATAGTTTATTATTAAAAGAAACATACAAAAAGAATTCAAATTCTCTAAGAACTAAGATGAAAGGACAAATGATATTAATTGATTTCTTACATAAGTATTTAACGATTTTTATCTTTGCATATTGAAAAAAAAAATACTTTGACATTTCTAGTACTGGATTTGCATATTTTTTTATTGTTAATCACTGCTTGAAAAATTAGATATTTCTAAAAAGGCTTGAACGTGGAGCTAAAGACTGGGTCTTTTTATATACGTATAATCGCTCGTTTGATTAGATAAAAGAGACTTGCTGTTTCACATTTTAAGCAGCCTTTAATTAAATCTTGTTAGAAAACTAAAAAGTTCAAGCTTCAGTTGAAAACTAATTGCGTGCTTTTAAATTGGAAATTGCTTTTATACTCCATTTTTTGCCGCCTTATTTTCTTCTAAATTCTTAATGTACGATAGAAAAACTTTATCGAATGGGTTAAAACATAAATGCTATCAGTAAAAGGGAAAAAGTTTTTTCTATGTTTTCAAAAAGCTGAGAATTATTTTTATACATTTTTTTTTAAAAAATAGAGAAACTGTTAATGAGGGATATTAATCAAACTTCCTTTGCTCGGTTGATAACATTTAAGTTCACGTTTTGTTTTAGATTCTTTGAAATGTAATCGGAAGGAAAATCCAACATACATGGGAGATTACACTTGAAAGTTTTCATTGAAGTCTTTTTGACTATTCTTTAGTTTGTTAAGAAAGAAGTTTTTCTTTTATTTTAAACATTTAAAATAATTAGAAATATCTATTAAGCTTTCCTCCGACTTTAAGTGGAGATAATTAAACGTTATCAAGAAAAGAATCTGTTTACTTCCTTTTTAAGAGTTACTGAAGGAATTAAAATGACCATTTTAAGAGTTTGGTTCTAAGAAGAGAAAAAATATTTGCATTGCTACATTTCGTCTTATTTATTTATAGTTTTTACAATCAGATGTAATAATACGCAGTAAAAAATAAATAAATTCTAAAAAAAAAATGTACAAAAAAGAACTGTTTAAAGACAAATACAGATTTTTTCTGTTTTGAATCGTATCCGCGTGATCCAAAAAATTCCCGTTTTTTACAGACTTTCTGACTTTCTCCGTATATTTGACCGTTTAAAGCTGTTTTTCGCAAACAGTTTTTCTCTGTTTTTTAACCATATCATGAACGGATTAAAATTGTGCAATTAAAATTGTAGTTTTTGCGACACAGTTTTACTTAAAGTAAGATAACTTCATATTTTTTCAAATCATTTTACGATTAATTTCTATATTTACTCTAACTTTTCAGAAATTATTTTATGATTTTGAACATCGTATGAATAAAATTGCGACTAGACTTCATTGTTGAATTGATGCTCTACTCTGATACTGTGTTTTTAAATATAATTTTTCGTTAAGTTGCCAGACATTTTTATAAGAATGGGCCGTAAGCGTTTTTACACTTAAATATGATTTCAATAAAATTTTTAAAATAAAGATAGTTTAAAATTTTTGTTTATACATGAAAAAAAAATCACTAGAGCTGCCGTGGCACAACGCTCGCCTCCCAATGAGGTGACCCGGATACGAATCCCAGCGTTGACTGGTCACGTGAATGCTGCTCTTGGCTCGTACCGACCACATAGCAGACGTAGTTAATTTACAGATTTCTTGTTAAAACAACAACATTTTTCTTTCTAAAAAGTAACAGAGTTTGTTTATTTAAATAGCTGTTCTTATCTGGCATCCGTTTTTAAATTATAATATTTTGCTGCGAAATTAACGGCTTTATTTCACAGAAACCCTCACTCTGAAACAGTGGCGGATCCAGCGGGGAGGAGGGGGGTCGTATGGGTCATGCCAAATTGAAAATAATAATAATAATAATATTTTTTTTAGTAGTTTACAAAAGAAATGAAATATTTTAAAAATTACTTAAGGGGGCATATACACCTAGGTAGGTCGGAAAAATCGATTTTTTCCCCATCTAATTATGTTCTTCACTGTTTCAAGAATCATAATCCAAAAGATTAAAACGAAATTCGTCAGTTTCATTGTAAACATTAATAATGTTGAAGCGCGCTTCATCAGATTTAATCAAAGATTGTATTTGCCAAAGTTTCTAAAAAAACGCATTACATTTATTATTTAAAGATTTTGAATACTTGAATTATTTATGCATTGTTCTATTGTTAATTATGAAAAAAATAAATGAGAAGACTAGCATTAAAAATCCCAGTTTTTTTTTTCAAAAAAAATATTAAAAGAAATTTTTTTTTAATAAGAGAGTTAATTGTGGGGGGGGGATCTGTGTCTATGACCCTCCCCAGGAAAAATTTCTGGATCCGCCCCTGCTCTAGAAACCTTCAGACAGAAGACAGTACTCCAACTGATATTTTTTTCTGTAAATTTAACAGATTCTTTTTTACAGTTTACGATTTAAGAAGAAAAATTGAGCAAGGGCAAGCATTTGAGCATTATTTCTCATAGTGACAAATTAATTGATTTTGATTGGCATTTTTTCCCGGTTTCTACATTCGGGGTTAATTAATATACTTTAAAATTTTAAACATCTGCCAATTTAAAAGCATTTTCTTTAGAAATTTATTAATTCTTGATAAAATTGGGTTTACTTTTACACTTTATGTTTAAATGTATGAAAGATTTTAAAACATATATATTACAGACAAGAAACAAAGATAAGGGCGTAAGTTATCTGACAAATGGGGATACCGCAGCCAGAAGTAGGAATTTATTTGACTTTTGTTAGCTGGAAATGGGAACAAAAGGCTGATATAAATTTATGTACAGAGCTCATAGTAAATAATTAAATGGACCACCCTGTATTACTTTTGATCTAATGATCATTATAAGAATCAATCTTAATGGTTCAAAGAGGTGACTTTAAATATGCTAATTAATGAAGATGATATTTTAAGTTATGAAATCAGATACAAAAATGTACTTTCTCTCAATTAACATAATTTTTTTTCGACGAATTCGGATTCCTAACTCTCAAATATGGCGGGGGGGGGTAGCCGCAAACTCAAACTGAGAAATATCCTAATAGTTTGATCAGGAAAACGGTTGGACCCTTAATGTTAATTTTATTTTCTGATAATTTTATTTTCTGCATCTTATAGAATTAGACAAAAGGACATACTTGCATTGTTGATAAATATGGAATCCTTCCAAATTTTCGTAATTATTACGAAGTGCTTATACTTCATTTAGAAACACATTTAATTTATACAAAATAAAGGAGTAAACAATTTAACTTAATCCTGATTAACCCTAAAATACTTATTTGATGGAACTTTTAAGTTGGAACCTGTAGATAATTAGACCTAATAAATTTTCAATACTAAAATAGTACGAATTCGACTAATGAATTTTTTCTCCTTTATATATATATATACATATATATATATACATATGGCAGTGAGACA
>NC_092214.1:51625050-51743262 GCF_043381705.1 Parasteatoda tepidariorum
TATATATATGCTTTTCTTTAAATTTCTTAAATCTTATTTTTTTATTTTTATTATTAATATTTGAGCATAGCATTAATATGTTAATATAAAATATATTTTTTAGTTTTATTTAAATGATCTCCCGAACTTCTTTTAAGCACGTTAAATTTACTTTTTAATGAGCACTCGATGCTAAAAGATCAGCTGCGTATCTTCAAAAAACAGGAAATCTCCGAAATTCCTTTGACTATAATTTATTTTTTTCTATACTCTTTTATGACAAAATGAGCTCTGAAACACCACATTTTCCCAAGAAAAATCATTCAACGCTATCTGCTGGTCATCCAATTTTGTCGCTAGTCTTAAGAAATACTTTATTTTCTTATGCGCCAAATACTTGCTACGTCTTCACTTTTTATTTGTATTTTTTTCCGATGGGTGTATGTGTGTTTATTTTGATATTTTCTTTCAGTGTAAGTGGGGGTAGGTTTTTTTTTTTTTGATAAATGCACTGCTTCTATTAACCATTAACCAATCAGAAAAAGGAGTTCTGTCATGAAAGGGCCACTGTTCTAAAGTCGAATAGATTGAAGGAATGAGCAAACGGAAAAAAACAAATAAAATATCAAAAAGAGGTAACAAAACACAACTAAAGCAGTTGCTTTCGGTGTGATATAATTTACCCTTTTCAACAACAGTTGTTCAGTGTATAGAATTTCTCTAAGTTTCTAGCAGAGTCGGTATTTTATGAATGACGTATGGTTACGTCATTCACAAAGAATTATAAGGCTTCATAAAAATAGCGTCATTTAATAAACTTCTTCGATTTAATAATAGTAAATAAATCTATATTTTAGCAACAAAAAGATTGCTTTAGTTAAATAATAGTACACAATTGAAATTTATTTAGTACAATTTCACAAGCTTTGTTTGGTTATGACATAAAATTAATTGAAAAGGAAAAATTCATTAGAATGTATTAAGTTAGGTATTAAGGGGTGAAAACAAAACAATTATCGACACAATGGACAACTAGTCAAATTTCCATTTTGTGACGTAGCTCAGTTAACTGTTAACTGATTATTATAAAGCCAAAGCGTTAAGAGTCCTCAAAAAAGGTCTCTTTTTTTAGTCTACCTCACTTATGAGGCAGCAAATATAAATCATCAAACCGAAACAGTTTCGAAGCCCTACTCCGTTTGCGTTGTGTATTCGCTTATAGTCAAAATTTCGTCTCACAGAATGCCGAAATTTTCCTTAGTCTCTTTATTTTTTTGATATTTCGTCTAAATAGGCTACAAAAATAAAAATACTATCAACTCTAGATTCTTTGAACTTTTATTAAAGATATTTAACGAAAATCTAGTGATCTAAACAGAACACGCAGCAACTAAATTGGTTAGAGTAAAAATTGCTTTCTTTAAAATTTATAATTTTATTTTGAGACCGAAAAAAATCTATTCTTAATTATAACACATTAAATATTAGTTATACAGGGTACACCGTAATCACCACTATAGATTGTAAGAATCCTTGTTTGAAATAAGGTAAAAAATTATGCACTTTAAAGATCACAAATGAATATTTAACAAAAATTGTATTGTTATCTGTCGAATCACTGAAGAGTAAAGTTTATTTAAACACATCAAACTCTGTTAAGCATCTTCTAGTTTCATCCGGCAAAGAAACAGGTTTTGATGTTATTAATTTTGTTCTCTTTATTTTTTTTATAAAACTTTGATTCCGCGTTTTTTCGCTTTACCATTAATATGGGGGCACTAAAGTGTATATATTTTTACTTCAAGCTTGACACGGATTCTAAAAAAATATATGCGTTAAAAGCAGTGAGTGCGAATGCCCTGTAAGGAGAAGTGTTGTACAGTGCGAAAAAAAAAAGGAAAAAAAAAGAAAACGGACCACCCTGATAACTTTAGATCTAATGATCGAGCTTCACGTTCTGTGACTTAATCTTGATGGTTCGAAGGGGGACCTCAGATATGCTAATTAATAAGCGCAGACGATATTTTAGGTTGCGAAATCAGGCACAAAAACTAACTTTCTCTGAATAAACGTAATTTTTTTCGGGAAAATGACTCTCGAAATATAGGGGTTAGTCGCAATCTGGGAAATATCGTTCCTATAGTTTGATCAAGAGAGCACTCCAAAGTTTGGACCCTTTAATATTAATTCTACTTTTTGGGTATTTCATTATAACTGGAGAATTTTTTAAGCTAATTGAAAATTTTTTGCACACATTTGTAAAATTCGTTTATCCACTAATAATTCCGTGCACAAAAAAGAATTTTTAGTAAATATTTATTATATTTTTGTTATTTTATAAAAAAATGATCCAAGAAATTTTTGATTTGTAAGATATACACATTTTTGAATCATTTTAAAGAATATAATTTTACATGGCAAAATAAAAAATTTGAGCAAAATCGACTGAAAAGTTTCTGAGAAATCGAATTTTAAATGTCTAACTTTTTCTGAAATTCAATTTCTCAGAAACTATTCCACCCATTTTGCTCAAATTTTCTACGTTGCCATTTAAATTATATTCCTTTTTAAGGATTCAAAAAATTGTGTACCTTATAATTCAAAATTTTTTTGACCACTATTAGATAAAATAATAAAAATTAATAAATATTAAGAAATAAATAATAAATATATAAGTTATTTTTTGCATGAAATTATCTTTGGATAAACGAATTTTATAATTATGTGCAAAATTTTTTCAATTCCCTTAGAAGGTTCTTGAAATGTAACGAAGTACGCAAAAATTAAAATCAACATTAAGAGGTCCAAACTTTCCTAACCAAACTATTGGGACCATATTTCCCAGATAGCGGCTACCCCCTATATTTTGGGGTCAGAAAAAAAAAAGGTATGTTCATTCATGTCGTTGCAGAAAAGGTATGTTTATTCAAGGAAAGTACGTTTTTGTGTCTGATTTCGCAACTTAAAATATCATCCGCACTTATTAATTAGCATATTTGAGGTCAACTCTTCGAAAGCTCATTGAATCCTAGAACGTGAAGATCCGATCATTAGATCAAAAATTATTCATGTTTGTGTTTTTTTTCTTTTTCTTTTGTTTTTGGCTTTTTTTTTGCCCTTGTTTCTTAGACCACGTGTGCAGCGTTAAAAAAATATTAAAAATGTCACCCTGAATAGCTTTTGCTCTGATGATTTGATTTTCATGAACCTAGTGCTGATCATAATGGCTAATACGCTAATTAATTAAAGCTATCTATTTATCAAATTATAGAAATATACACAAAAACTTACTTTTGCTTAATAAATATACTCTTTTTTTCTGAAGAACATGGATTTTTCCAATAAAATTGGGGGGGGGGGTTAGCTGCAATCTGGAAAATATGGTTTCAATAGTTACGGCAGAAGAACGGTCGAAGGTTTGGGTCCCATAATGTTAATTTCACTTTTTGTATATTTCGTCATATATCGGGAATTTTTTAAGCGAATCGAAAAATGCTTGATCTAAATTAAAAATTTAATTAATTCAAAGATTATTCAGGTTATATTTTAAAAATATTTCTTTTACTATAACACATAAGCAGATCATGTTTTTCATTTTTTTTATCAAGTTATTTCTGAGAAATAAATTACTTTTGTTTCCTACATCATGTCGATTTAAAAATAAAATTTACATTTATAAAACAAGCGTTTTATTTATAATTTACGCGGTAAAATGTAAATTTTTTTGTGAAGTTTGGTAATAAATATTTAGCACTTTTATTGAAATCACCCCTATAATAGCTGTGCCTCTAGGGACAACGAATTTGCAAAAGGAACGTTTTCTTAAATAGTTCGATTATTTCGATTTTAAAGAGAGAGTGGAAGTGTAAAGAGGGGCGAAATTGTAAAAAAAAAATAATAATAATAATAATGTGAATATATGAAATAAATACTTCTTTGGTTGCCATTAGCATAAAATTAATATTAGTCACAGAGATATTGTTTTCCTATAAAATATTTTTGTATCTCTAATTTAAAGGAATTTACCAGCAATATTTTTCTCTCTTATTCATAATTTTAACTTTCGTTGAAAAACTGTTTACACCAAGAAACATCAATTATACACGGATAAAACAATTCTTATTAAGTTGTTAGTTTTGGTTAAAGCAATTCTGGTTATGGTAATGACAGTTATAGTAATGATATTGCAGGTGGAGGTGTCAATCATATTTTTATATTAGAAGTTAAATTATATGTCAAAACAGAAAAAATGGATTACAACGGTTGAAATCGGTAGATAAAAAATAGAATGCTTTTAAATTTTTTTTTTTGAGAAATACATTTTTAAATCATGAAGATAAACAAGAGAACTATCAGACTGATCAAATTAAAATCTTCGAAAAAATGGAGTGTTTTAAGATATTCATCAGATATTCAATTCTTGCTTAATTTTACATTTTCCGTTCATTATACGCAGACAATGAATAAGTACTAAATATTTCCTTTTTATATTGATTTAAGTCAATATTAAATTTTAGATATGAACCATAATTGTTTTTTTTTTCAAATTTATGAACATAACTCATCGGAGTTTAGAGAGTACTCTACGAGTATTTAACAAGGTATATTAAAAACGACGATGGTAGTTATGGCAATGTCGTAATTGTGGTACATAAAACCAAAATATACGGTATTTAATATACGATACGGTACGGTACGGTATTTTCATTTGGTAATTTTTCCCCTCATAAGGTAATAGTTTACTATAAAATCTTGTTTTCACAATTATAAGCCTTATTACCATATTTTTATTTAAAAAATACAAAAACTGAAAAGTAAATTTAACTGAATAATTAGTTTTAATGCCTTATCATGATAAAATTACCCAATTATACCATATTTACCAAATTTTATCCCATATTATAAAACCATATTTTGTTGATTTTACCAAAATCATTTCCAAAGCATTTCGGTAAAAATTAATGAGATTTTTGGTGTCCTCCCAGAGTCAGAAACACGATAAATTTTATCATATTCTGATAGTTTTTAGGATACTTTTTTCTCAGTATAGCGAATAGGGAGCTTCGCCCCCATAGTTAAGGTTATAAAAAGCATCAGTAGGTTCTATAAACAATTTTTTAAATTGATGATAACACTTTTTCAATATTACGTTTTTGCTCATGTGTTATCGAAAAATATTCAGGGATTTTGTACAGGCGGAAATCTTGACAAATAACTAATATCAAAGTTTTAGAGGAGTGGCCTGTCGTATACGAAGCAGATTTATGTCAATGCGTTTTGAAACGAAACTGAAGAAATAAAATGAAAAACGACACATATAAAAGAGGGTTAAAGTCTTTTTCCTATGAATGCTGCCTTGGTTATTTTAAAATTTCAGGAAACTTTTTTAAAAGGAATATTAAACAAGACATGTAATGTATGTGCCCAAATAGTGATCTGATTTCGGACCTTTATATCGAAGAAAATGTAAGCTGTATTTTCATCGTCTTCGGAACTAAAAATGTGGCAGCAGAATTGTTCCGATAAATAAGGTCCAGATTGGGTTAAGTTACAATGATTTAATTTGATTGTGTTTCATTGTTTTTATTTTATTTAAGCGATTGCTTCGATGCATGAGCATATTAATGCCTTCGTTTTCGATAAATTAGTTAGTTAATGTTTTCAGTAGAATAGACTATATTTTTTTTAACTTGTTTATTATGTGAGCATATTTATAAAATAATTATATATTTAAATAGTATCTAATTATTAAAAAAATGCAAAAACATGCATACATGGCATTTTAGAGCTTTTCTTTAAAACATTTACCTTTTCATATTTTCAAATTGAAAAGGAGTTACAAAAGTAATTTCTTATGAAACTCATTAAAATTTTATGTAGAAGATATAGTGTTTATTTCCAAAATGATTAAGCGCAGCAAGCATAGACCTAATTTCTACTCTGTTTGAAATTTCTAAAAAAAAAAAAAATGATTAAATAATGATTTGGTTAATTGTTATTTTGCCATATGCAAACAAAACAGCCAAATTACCATCAATAAGACGGTATTCAAACTGTTAATTGAGAGATAAACCTTTTATTAACTGCTTTCACTTAATGTGCTTAAACAACTAGAGTTTTATTGCATCAACTAGGCCCACCTAATGAAGCCACTTAGTTTCTTGCAGATGTGTACATATTATAGCCTAGAGGGCTAATCTGTCTATCTCATGACAGACAAAACGCTGTTTCGAACCCCAGTATTGACATCACAATATTTCCTCTATTCTCGTCCACACATTAAGAGTATCCAGTGTCCTGCACTCCCCAATTCGTGACCATGGACTATTAGAATACGATATTCTCTTTCACACATAGATGGCAGCATTATAAAGCTGATAAATTATCTCCAATGTCCAGTTAAATTTATTTTTTTACTGTTTCAAAACCGTGAAAGTAAAAAAAAAAATGTTCTTTGCCGAAAAGTTTACTGTTAATTGGATGGACAAATTGCGCTGCTGGTTATTTTACCATAATTTAAGAATGAAAACTCTAACAGTGTAATTTACGATATAATTTGATGCTTTTTTATATGAAGCCATCGATACCAATAAATCCATAAACTTCTGTTAACCTTTTAGCGTTTCGAAAAAGGGACACGTTCTAAAAATGGAACATTGGAGTTTAAACGGTTAAGATAGGACATTTGAAAGCAAAATACTATAATGCTTTTGCCTTGCACTAATTTTTAAATTTATAATAAATTGAATATAATTACAATATATATTAGAAATTTAGTTTAAATTTTTCAAAATAATAATGATAATTTTTTAATCTGACTTATAGAAAAAATAGCTTTCCACAAGTTCTATTCCAAGAGAATAAAATGCACTATGTGATTGGTTTTTTCGTTCTGAATAGTAACGCCTGATTGATTCGAAGAATGGTTATTCCCACTGGACAATATCTAGTTAGACAAATTTACTTTATCTGACAGAAGAAAATTGCTTTTTTCCCCTCATTTATTAAAGAAAAAATTGAATAAAAAACCCCCAGTATTTAAGTGGTCTAATACTTTTTATTTTATGTGTTTCGCAACACTATGGTCTAAAAATTATTTTTTAAAGTTCAGTGATTTTTTTGCAAGGCCTTGTTCACTCGATCTAGTGTTTTAGAGTCCAAAAATGTCGACAAGTTTAATAGTACATATTTTTATATTTTATTTTAAGACTATATATGCTAAAATACAATTGTTAGTGTTGGTTTGTTAAATAGAACATGGTGCTTTGAGGGTTAAATTGCAATAATTATTTTGAACTATTTTAAAAAGAGGGGTAGCAAGTGAAAATGAAATGAAATGAAGAGCTTAGTGAAAGAAGGCACTAGGTGACATTTTGAAAATGCTTACAGTTTAGGCTTTAAAAGCTAAACAAAATTTACAGAATTTATGAAAAGCAATTTTTCTTAAGTTTACTAAATTGTTTAGTACTTTCTTAGACTGAGCTGATCAATTATAAAAAACTAAGGAAATGGTCTATCCCCCTTGCGATATTTCATTATTAATTAGAAGATAAAAATTAGAACTAAATGAAAAAAAATTAGTAAATTTTTGGTGTAATCACTTGCCACAAATTAAATCCTTTTAGAGCATTTGCGTTTTAACCCTTAACGCACTACAGTTTGATAAGTAGACAAATGACAATAATTTTGCGTGAACTTAAAGAGTATGAACGGGATAACAAATTTACATAAATTTTTCCTGACATTGAAGGAATGGGTACTTCGTGACTAAATAAAAATGGGTATACATGAGTGGGGTATGGGCAAGGCCGGATTTACGTATAAGCTAAATAAGTTGTAGCTTGGGGCCCCGAGATGACAAGGGCCCCCAGATCCTACTTTCACCCTCTTTTCTTAAAGTTTCATTCGGAGCTGGGGCCCTCAGAAGCCCAAAATTCATTTTTTTTCTTTTTCACATTGTCGGACATAATAAATATAAATAAATGACTGAATAAAACAAAAAACTTCGTTGTCATTAGTAGGGAACATATCATCTTTCAAGCAATTTGAGTATTAATAAATTATTCATAAATAAACAATTTTTTAGTTTAAAAGTTAAAAAAGTTTTTTTTGCCCCATCATTCGATCATCAGACTATTTAATATCTGTTTCTAAGGATCAGAATTCCCTTTTATTTTAGTTTAAAATTGTACAAATGATATATTTAATGCTTTCATGTGATATGCAGCAGTTTTAAATAGCACTTTAAAATATCTAAAAAAGGACAGAAATTGTCAGTTAAAAAAAAAGAAAATTAACTAATACTTTTGAATAAGAATTTAAAAAACTACACACGTTTGTCTTACTATCTCATTCTATATAGCATTATTTAGAGTAGACAGTTGCGTGTGGGTGTGATGATGACGTAATAAAAGAGGCAAACAAAAAAAGCAAATTTCATTTCAGTTAAAATCCTCAAAATTATATTTTTAAACTCCTCGAAAATGTAGTAAAAGAGGTATACAAATTAACTGTCGCAAACAAATTAATATTAAGTAAGAACGAAACAAAAATGATATCGAAATGATATCTAGCAGTTCCTGATCTGGAATGATAACTAGCAGTTCGAAATGATATCTAGCAGTGAAATGATATCTAGCAGTTAAATGATATCTTGTCTTCTGGATTGGGTTCAAAATTACAAGGCTACGGAGATGAATATTAGTAGTCGTAAACTGGAAATTGGGTCGGCTGTGCAAGAGCTGTTATAAAATAAACTAATAAATTTGGCCGGGATAGCCTGGTTGATAGGGCGTTGGACTCGTGTTCGTGAGAGTGGGAGATAGAATCCAGCCGGCAGAAGAATACCCATGTATAAAATGGTGACTGATGCATGTTAAATCTGTCGGAGTCACAAAGTTCTCCAAGTTCTCATAGCAAATAAATACCTCTGGGTACTAATCTAGCAGTCCCCTTGTCTTCGGGATTGAGTTCAAAATGACAAGGCTACGGAGTTAAACGTTGGTAGCCGTAAACTCAAAATTGAGTCGGTTGTTCAACGGCGGTTATAAAAAAATAAAACTAATAATCAAATTGTATTTTCCTGTTTTCTTTCTAACTCTTTGCATATTTTCTACGCACTTTCAAAATTTCATGTTTCTAAGTCTTATACATTTTGCAACGTAAAGAAAAACAATTGAGAAAAAAATTCGCGAAAAAAATCATTGAAAATTTCAAATAAAATATATTCTGAATCTAAAAAAAAACTCTGTTAAATATATAGTGGCCCAGCATTCCAAATTTTTACTTTGTGCTTAAAATTTTTTCTTTTGTAACTTTTTCCCCTCGTTCAAAAAATACGTGCAATAAAAGAAAGATTCTACATAATAGTCTCATCACAATTAATATATTTAACAATAAAGTAATATTATAAAATTTTTTAATAATATAATGTTAGTACTCAACAATAAAAAATAGTGACAGTTTACTTTAGGTGTATAGAAATGGAATCGAACTTATAAAGGCCCCATCATTTTCAGTAGCTTAGGGCCCCACCAAGCTTAAAATCGGCCCTGGGTATGGGCATACAATGGATCGGGTATACAATATAATTGGATGCGTTAATTCGTATTACAAGAATCTCTAGTAATATTTCTATCTTATTTAAATTATAAAAGAGTTATGTTGCATAAATCGATTTTATATTTTAAAAAGGAACTAAAATTAATTTGTGATTGAATCACAATGAATCACATGCATTTTTATAATTACTTTTATAAAGCTACTGCCTTATGAATAAAGTGAATAAAATAATACATTCATTAGATTCGCTGGTGTTATACACTTAAGCGTAAAAATATTTTTTAATGATCAGAACCGGGAATTTTTATTCATTTTTACTCTTTGTTTCGAAAAAAGAGAAATTAACAGAAAACGATTCTTAAAAAAAAACAGCTTTCAAAAGCATTAAATTTGTCTCATAGAATAGTTCTTTTCTTTTTTTTAAATTATTCCAAAATGATTAATTACTCTGGTAAAAACAGATCTGTTGCGTATGAATTTTTTTGAATTTTTTAAACAGTTCTCTAATTTAAAATATCCTGTAATGTCTCCTGCTTTTTCTTTTCTTTAAAAAAAAAAAAAAAAAAAAAAAAACATTTTTTTTTCCGTTAGAGAGTTTTTAACGATTTCCGGAAATACAAATTTAAAGTGTAATTTCTCAAAATAAGGTTTTATTTCTTTTTTTCCCCCACAGATTCTTGAAAATAAAATGTCAAGTTGAATTTTAGCTCGAAAATATATTGCAAGGAAAAAAAGGAAGTCGTTTTAAATTAAAAATTTTCCATGCGATAATTCAAATGGCTTTTGATAGTTTACGAGATAGATATCTTTTCTCTTCTTTAGGTTTACTATTCTATTATTCAGAATACTACTTTCTTCTTGCAACTGACATAAGCAAAGCCGTGTATATTCATTACATCAATCATTTCAATTTTTTTTGTAAGGAAGAAGAACTCTCAGACACAGCACGAATGATTTCAAGAACGTTCCAAATAAATCTTCACAACGAACAAAAACGTTTCCAACAGACACACAAACGTTTTTATTTATTCTAGAGGTTAAGGGGATACAGCACATATTTTTTAATCTTTTTTAAATATTCATATATTGTATTTAACTTTTTATATTGTTATATCTTGCAGAAATGAACAGAAAATGCTCATAAATGCCATTTTTAAGTTTCAATTCACTTTTTATTACGAGTAATACTTTGGTATTGGAAGATTTCTATCACAATTATCGTCATTAAAATTTAACAAAACTCAAATATTTCGAACTCAAAAGTATTATGTTTTTCTCGATGTTAATTAAATATAATAAACCTAACTTTATAACGTAAATCTTATGACGTATTTCCTGGAAATAAATAAAATTAAAATAATTAATTTATATATTTAGTGCAAATTTCATGCAGCAACGTAAATAGGTTTTGAGAGATATTTTTTTTAAAGTAGGAGAAAGAGCATAGAGAAATTGATAATAGAAAAAAAGCTTTCAAAATTCAGCATCATTTAAAAATTATCATGGAGAAAAAACGAAAACAAGTATTATCTCGCTTTCTAATTGAGATAAAATTACTAATTGAAATAAATTTCCAATTGAAATAATTGTTTTACTCTTTAAAATATAATTAATTGTATTATTTTTTAAGTAATTAAAATATCATGTTTTTAAAATTTTTCTCCCACATCCCTTTAAATAAGAGTCATTTTCCAAAAGATGTAGAAATGCACTGTCGGATGCACTTAAAACAGTTTCTGTTTGTCTTGTGAAGTCAAGGAATTTCTCGGATAATTTGAAAACTTTTCAACAATGTCGTATATGTGTAAATTCTGTAGTTATAAAATGCCTTTTTATTTATCAATGATTAAGTTAATAAGTTAAATAAGTGCAATTTATATGCTGAGTGTCGTATTTCGCCCTTTACTTGTGAATTAAAGTAATGCACTCCCATAACATTCAGTTTGTTATTAAAGAGGGTCGAGGTGTTTAAGGTAACACAATTTCGATAATAATGACATTAATGTGACTCTGTGATCACCATTGCGCATCAGCCTCCTTTGTTTTCCAGCGAACTCGTATCCATACTTTCCACCACCGGGAATAGAACCCCATTCCTTACAATTAATGCTTAGTGTTTTATTTTTTTTGTCTTGGTCTTACGAGAAAAGTGTGACAGCAAAAAATAAATAAATAAATAAATAAATTTTTAAAAAAATGCAAGGCTTGATATAATTTGATATAAAGTGTATTATAGTATTTTAACTCTTATTTTTATGCATTTGTTAAGTACTCAAAACACTAAAGACTAAAATATCGTCATAAGTCTCTTACTTCTCAAATATATCTGAAAAATTAACTGTATGTTCTTGTTATTCTTGATCCATTTTTAATATTAGCTAATCACATACATATGAAAGGAAAATGAAAAATCAGAAGCATCTACGAATATAATAATATTCTTTATTATTTGTTTCGTACATTGTGTTCATGCATATGGTTCAATTCATAACATTTGTTTCCTTAATATTGGTACTCGTATGCTATGTTTCTTGTAATATTTCAAACTAATACTGAACTTTATAAACAACTGTATATTTACATTGCAAATATTACTTTGAGCATTTTTATAAATACTACTTCTTTGCAATTCTCAAAATCTCATAACTTGTTAATATTTCAAAGTATGGCAAAATTTTCATTATCATACAGTATTATGTAACATCGTGTAGTATTCCTAAAAGTACCTTATACTTTATACATATATGATGAAGTAATATCTTTCTTGTTTCATTTGCTTCCTTAATCATAGCCATAATTTTGACACTATGATATGTGAAAAAATTTTAGGTAGAAAGTGTAGCGAATATTTTCACAATTAGAATTCCTCTGAGATTCATCAAAAGGTTTTGCTGTTACTCTTAACTTGTTCTTAACTTTTTTGGTTTCTGATAACCAAATTTTTTAAAATAATTTAATCTTATTAAAATCTTTTAAATAATTAATTATAAATTCGATGTATTCCAATTAATTCTAATTCTAATTAGTTATAAATTCGCTTCTATTTAATTCTAAACCTCAAAAAATATAATCCTAAAATTTAGGTACTTTATTTACGTCCCACTGGAGTTGTACAATGGGCCATTTGCGCCTAAATGTACAATTTTTAATATGTGTATGTTTTTTTCCTTTTCCCTTCCTACTATCAATTTTTAATTATTTTCTTACTTCCTTTTAGGCATTGAGCAATGTTTATTATGATTTTAAAAGATTTTTCTTCATTTTAAGGGAAATATGTTAAAAACTACCCTTTATTTTTAGAAAATAATTATAATTTTACATGATGTAAAAATTTATGATTTTTAAAGGACTCGAGACGAAAACGTTTCTGTTTAAATATAAAAATAAACGTATATTTTCATAAAATATGTTTACTATAAAATGATGCAATTCGGTAAATTTAACTTTACTTATTTTGCTTTAAACATTAGCTATTTGGTAATTTTTAAACAGAATGAAAGCTTTTGTTGCACAAAATCATTCAAATTCGAGAAAGAAATTTTTAAAATGTGGGTTATATCACTTTATATGATCCCGAGATCAGCATTTTTTTTTTCAGCCTGAAACTTAAAAGAAACTAATTTAAGAGTTAAATTTTAGTTTTTAAATGTGAATATAAAACATTGGGCATTAAATTGAGATGTTTTCGTTCAACTATTTTAGTTTATAAAACTATTAAACACTCTTGAGAGGTATCAAATTGATCGAAATACTTTTTATTCACTTCGTACAGTTAAGACGATAGTTAAAATAACAAACTAGTTAATTATACTGTAATTATAACTTATTATAAATGTTAATGATTTCAAGAAACTCACATTTCCTGCATAGTTTCCTTAACTTTGTCCCTTAACAACATCGTCTATTCTCTTAATAATAAACTGAACATGTTTGTCAACCATATGAAATAAAAATTATCAATATGACGTTACTTAAATTTTACCGTAAGACTGACATTATTTGTTTCATTAATTATTCCAACTATTCAAACTGTCTTCTTTGTAAATCAATTCTCCGGCTTAAGGCGAGTATTAAATTTCCAGGCGACGAATGAATGATGAATATTCTTTTCGGAAATGCATCACATATTTTTATTGTGACTTTCTCGCCTTATTGTATAAAATATTTAAACTAATCATGAGAAATCTGAGTAAATATCCATTGATCAACTCTGTTATGACGTCAATCAGAGATTTAGAAGTAAAATATTACGGCAATTAATCAGCAGTAACAAAACTGTAACTCAGATTAATGAAATATCCTGTCTCAAATAACTCGTTTTGTTTTGGAAGTTTGCAGTAGCTGTAAGTTTGAAGCGCCCTTATTAGGTTGACGAAGTTATTTAAGTGTTAAGATTTTATGCAATACTCTAAGGAATTTAGTTAGTAGTTTTTTGAAAGAAAATTTAATAAACGGAGACAAAGAACAGTGTTTAGATGAATCACCGTTTATTTAATGAGAAATTTAGATTGAAGTATCTAATTAATAACAGTTTTTTTTAAATACCTGAAGTTAAAAACTGCAGAGCGTGTTTCTTAAATTTTACTGCGTTATGATCATTTTCATGTTAGACTTTACAAAGCTTTCCGTAGCTGTAAATTTGAAAAGCTTCTATTAAGTAGACGATGTTATTGAAGCGTTTCGGACTCTCTGTAATACCCTAGAGAATTTAGATAGACGTTTTTTGATAGAAAATTTTATAAATGGAGGTGAAAACATTGATTAGATAAGTTATTGTTTATTTAATGAGAACTTTAGATTAATATATTCAATTATTAATATTTTTTTAAATTTGAAGGTAACAAAACTGCAGAGGGTGTTACTTAATGTATCGGGTTGGGTAAAAAGTTTTCCACCAAGAGGAGATACCTCCGTGCCAACAAAGCCATTCCCGTGGTAGTAAACCTTTTATGAAATTGGCTTTTGCATTCTAAAGCAGAAAGTTGGAACTACACAGCTGTGTAATTTGTTTGTCAAAACTTATTCATCTTGTGCACCAAAAAAGTGTTTAAAGTGGAGCTATCACGTAAACAGATCAGAACGATTATATACTATGAGTTCCGAAAAAAACTCAGTGCAA
Source organism: Parasteatoda tepidariorum (assembly GCF_043381705.1). Lineage (NCBI taxonomy): Eukaryota > Metazoa > Arthropoda > Arachnida > Araneae > Theridiidae > Parasteatoda > Parasteatoda tepidariorum. The sequence continues at coordinate 51,639,710 of NC_092214.1, forward strand.
CTAAATGCCACAAGAAAATGTGTGACAGTTTAGGTTTCAATACTGTTTCTTATGGCTATATCACACGAGAAAAAATATGTGCAACTGCAAGTGTAACTGCAAGTGTAAGTGCAATTGCAAGTGAAATTTCTCCAAAAATCGCTCGTGTGATATAGAAATTACGGTTGCACGAAATATCTGCAACCGTTCAGGCAATTTCTTTCATGAACCAATCAGATCGTTTGCTTTTTATGACGTTTCAATTTTATGTGATGACATATACAAATGTAAATAAAAATGGCGGCTACGTTAGGAAGAGGATGATTGGATGAAATTTTTTATAGATGAAACGGAACAAGTTTTTAGTTTAATAATAACATTTCCTTTAAAATGAAAGCATTAAAAATACTTTCGCACTATGAGATGACCATCTCAATGCAGTTGATGTACTACCATAACAGGAACCTGCACACGATTTTAGTATCGGTAAGTATAGTACATTATTTTTGCGATAAATTTTCTTTTAAAATATTTATTTATTTTAAGCTAATANGCAGAGTTTAACAAAGTGTCTCATCTCATATTATGAGGTAGAAATCATAATCCTTTTTATACTATGCTACTTCACTAATGGGGAAATAAAGTTTTCAGAATTTTAATTTCCTGCTGAAGAAAAGACTTAACACAAATACAAATGTAAAAAATTAAATCAAAATCAATCAATATTCTACAGCATCTTTACGAACATCGTTGAGAAACTATGATATAATAGAATCATATGATAAAATTAAATATGAGCCAAAAGTAAAGATAAATAACAAAATATGGTAACCCAATTTCATGCAACCGTTCATTCAATTAAGCAACCCTTTCGGCAACTCCGAACGGAAGAATTTCACTTACAGTTGCACTTACACTTGCAGTTACACTTGCAGTTGCACATATTTTTCTCTCGTGTGATAGAGGCATTATGATACAGTAAAAGTTTGGTTTTGAAAGTTTAATACTGGGAATTTCAGCATTGAAGATGAACCATGTTCTGGCCGCCCTATTGAGGTTGATTGTGGCCAGTTGAAGCAAATTATTTATCAAGACAGAAATGTTTCAACATGAACCATTGCGTTAGAGCTTGACATTTGCCAAAAAACAATAACAAATGCTCTCAAATGCATAAATCTAGCATTTAAGTTTAATCGCTGGGTGCCTCACGAATTGACTGCTGAAGGCAAGAGCAAAAGAAAAGCGGCCTGTTTGGTTCTGCTCAGAGATCAAGGAAAAGAGAACATTCTAGACAGAATTGTGACCTGTGATGAAAAATGGGTATACTACAACAATACTAGCCGTAAAAGAGAGTGGTCAGCACCCGGGGAATCAGCAGGCTCGGTTGCAAGATGAACGCTAACTAACAAGAAGGTTCTTCTCTGTATCTGGTGGTATTGTTGTGGAATTATCTACAAGGGGCTGGCAGGCTATCAACAGTACAACATACAGCAATATGCCAATCAAAGTTAGCGATGCCATTCGCAAAAAAACGGAAAAACGAGTTTAGAAGGAAGGTGTTTCTCTTTCATCAAGATAACATCCGGCTACATATTAGTGCAATGACCGGCTGGACGCTCTACACGCTGGAGTGGGATTTGATGCAACATCCACCATACAGCATAGAAAAGGCGCCTTCGGATAACTATCTGTTTTCACACCTGCAGCTGCATCTTGATGGCACAATCTTCCGTTCAAATGACGAGGTCATAAATGAGACCGATCGCTTTCTGGACTCGCGCACCCCCCAGTTCTTCGCAGAAGGGATTGAAAAGTGGCCAAAACGTTGGCAGACTATTGTTGATTTGAATGGAGATTACTATCCTCAATAGCTTTGCTGATTTTGTATGTATTTATCATTTTACAGGATTGTTTTTCTTCTCTTTTGGCGGAAAACTTTTTACTCAACCCGATATTATGATCATTTTCTTCTTAGATATTTAGATTTTAGTTTATCATTAATTCAATTGTCATCATAAGTATGTAAGAAAGAACCGTGGTGGCACTGTGGATTCAGCGTTCGCCTCCCAATGAGGTGTCCAGGTTAAAATCCCAGTGGCGGCTGGTTGATGCGAATTCTGCTCCCGACTTGCACCGACCACAGGGCTGACGTAAAATATCCTCAGTGGAAGATGGATTATAGGTTAGAATTCCCTTGCTGTTGGGCTAACCATGGGAGATTTTCGTTGCTTTCTTCTTCATGCAACGCAGACACGGGTTAGTTTCATCAAAAAGTCCTCCACGATAGCCAGTTTGTCCTAATCCTTGAACCAGGAATTCTCTTGTCTTCTGGATTGGATTCAAAATTATAAGGCTACGGTGTTGAACATTTATATTAGTGAACACAGAATGTGGTTAGCTATTTAGTATCGGTTATGAAATAAAATAAAAAATAGAGAAGAATGCTAACATTATTATTTTATTATTATCATTAGAAGATTGCGCAAAAGTCAAAGAATAGACGTTGAAACGAAATTAGAAACGCAAACTATTAAGAAGATTGAAATAAGGTTTTGCAAATCTTTACGTTCTACGAAGGAAATAATAGTTTATTTGCTCAGAGTTCAGGAATATAAGAATTTGAAAAACATTAAAATGAACTTTTGGAGAGTGAACATAAAAATTAAAAGATATTAAAAAAATAGGCGTGATGCCGCATGAAAAGCCCTTTTAAGAGAGTGTCATTTTAATTTAAGTAATAGCAGTATTTATAAATATCGTTTCTTCGTTTTATTGTAATTTCGTCGATATGAATGCGCCCGAAAAACCAAGGGAGAAACTCATCATTTTATGAATATTAAAAGTATGTACAGTCTTGAAACTGAACTAATAAAAAAAATGTCAAACGGCGGTATCTTTTTCCATCTGTAAATCGCGTGATGTTGCAGGTGGAAGAGGCAATCATATTCTTATATTAGAAGTTAAAGTACATTTCAAAACTGGAAAACTTGGATTACAACTGTTGACCTCGGTAGATAAAAAATAGAATACTTATTTTTTTGTTGAGAAATACAATTTTGAATCATGAAAATAAGCAAGTGTTTCCTGAAAGGAAATGTAGCAGTGAATTAAATCGAAGCACATATTAAATTCCCCTAATAAAATACTTTTAATTTACTCAAAATCAACTTTATTTACTTTTTATTTAACAAAATTTACTTCTGTTTTGAAAAAATAAACATGTTTCAAAACAATCATAGACCTATGTCTATTCCAAAAAAGCAAAAAAAAAAAAAAGAAAAGAAAAAGAGAAAAAAAATACCCAAATTCAAATACCTAAAGGGGTGTTGTTTTTCTGTGTGCAAATAAATAAATAAACAAATGGTCGGCCCTGAATAACTTTTGATCCAATGAAATGGATCTTCACGTTCTATGACTCAATCTTAATAATTCGAGGAGATGATCTCAAATATGCTACTTAATAAGTACATACTATATTTTAGGTTACGAAATAAGACACAAAAACGCACTTTTTCTGAGAAACCATACCTTTTTTTCGACAGATTCAGATTTCTGACACCCAAAATATAGGGAGTAGCTGCACTTCAGAAAATATGTTCCCAATAGTTTGGTCAGGAGAGCACTCAAAAGCTTGGACCCCTTAATGTTGATTTTACTTTTTGCGTATTTTGCTATATCTCAGGAACTTTTTAACCGAATTAAAAATTTTTGCATGGCATTTTAAAATTCAATTATCTAAAGATAAGTCCATGCAAAATACAATGTTTAGTAAGTCTTTATTATTTTACTTAATAATAGTCGTAGGAATTTTGAACTGTAAGGTACACAATTTTTTGCAGAAAGTAAGTTTTCAAGGCAAAATACAAAATTTGAGTGAAATTGCTCGAATAGTTCTGAGAAATCAAATTTTAAATTCTGAAATGCTTGAAATTCAATTTCTCATTCACCATTCAACCGATTTTGCTCAAATTTTGTATTTTTCCATGTAAAATTACATTCTTTAAAATGATGTAAAAATTGTGTAATAAAAGTATTTTTTAAAATTTATTTTTTGCATGGAATTATCTTTAGATAAATTAATTTTATAATTGTGAGCAAAAACTTTTCAATTTGGTTAAAAAGTTCTCGAGATATAGCGAAACACACAAAAAGTAAAATTAGCATCAAGGGGTCCTAACTTTGGAGCTCTCTTCTGACCAAATTACTGAGACTATATTTCCTAGATTGCGGATATCGCCTATATTTTGAGAGTCAGAAATCCGTATCCATCGAAAAAAATGTATGTTTATTCAGAGAAAGTACAGTTTTGTATCCTATTTCGTAACTTAAAATATCGTCTGCTCAAATTAATTAGCATATTTTAGGTCACCCCCTTCAGCCATTATGATTAAGTCCTAGAACGTGAAGATCCGATCATTAGATCAAAAGGTATTCAGGGCTGTCCGTTTTTGTTTTGGGGACACTGTACACACACAACTTTTACTACATAACTAGAAAACAACCTTGAATATCCGTTGAAAAACTATTTCAAAGAGCAATTTGATGTAAAAATATCACATTTAAGCATGTAGAAAAATGTAGATTAACGCTATATTATCCCAAACACTACTTTTACATTATCGGTGTTGCTAATTATTTATTAATTAAATAAAAATTTAAGGTATCGATCCCAAGGAAACATTTTGTAAAAACACCATTTCGAAAGTTTATTTGCATTCTTTATGCGTGTTACTACTCAAATTGGCTGTACTTTTCTCGTTTATATGATTTTCATCATGCACTTTTAGGAAACATTTTCTTGGACAAGAATTAAAAATTATGAAAGTATATTGAATGAATTGTTGAAATTTGTGAAAGCAAAACATTTGAAACCGATATTTTGAAAAAAAAAATTACTGTGAAAATCGCTTTTTAGTAGCAAAAATAAGCTTTGTCTCTATGTATCTTTTCTTGATACTTTAATATAAAATTCTTTAACAGTTTACGTAAGTCGTGGAGTTAGTTTAAAAGTGAACTAGTTATAGAAAGTAGGCTAATGGGACAACTACCAAACAGATCTAATTAAAATGTGTAAAAAATGGAGAGTTTTAAAGTTTTCAAATATTCAATTCTTGCTTAATTTTACGCTTTCCGTTCGTTACATGCAAGCAATGAACGAATGCTAAATATTTTTCTTTGTTATTGATTTTTGTCAATATTATATTTTAGATAAGAATCGCAATTGTTTTTATTTATTTATTTTGAATTTTACAGCATAACTCATCGGATTTATCGTACGAGTATTTAACAATTTATATTAAAAACGACGATGCTAAATTATGACATAAATCTTACAATTTTTGAATTATAACATTCATTGAACAATAAAAGAAAATGAGTGGTACAACGAAGCACTTTTTTTAAATAAAATTTAGAATTTTTAATTAGTAAAAAAAATTATAATTAAATATATTTAATTTAAATAATATTACTCTCTCACGTTAGTACAAGATATTTTTGAATGAAAATAAATCTTTTGTACCAGAGAGATAATTTTTTCGAATTTTTGTCGTCAATGAACAATTCCAAATAGAACTCCCCCCCAAAAAAATCATTTATTTTCAAGAAACAATATATTCAATTTTTCAGAACTTTTTTAAAAAGAAAAAAAATATATTATCTGCAAAAGTCTGGCTGTTGTGACAAAATTAATCAAAAACGTTTGGTACTTCTGCAAATATTCTGTTTTATTCTATTCTATTTACTATATTCTATTCTACATTCTATTTTCAGATAACACTTAAAAATAGTTGAGACCAGCAATTTTAGTTCTTATCTAATTTTCGTGGTTTTTGGAATATGAGTTAAGATACTTTATATTTTAATTGTAACAAATTGATGATTGTAATGGTGTTATGCAACGTAAAGCTATTATTTTCACAGCAATTGGATATATTAACGTTTTATAAGATGGAATATTTTAAGTTTTGATGCCTCGTTTATTCATTCTCTTAAATTGCAATAATCACAATTTTGACTGAAAATATAATTTCAGTTAATCATAGGTCAAAATATAATTGTTGACAGTTAAATCGAAGATGGATTGCGTAGTTTTATTGTGCAATGCAAATGGTGTGTAAAATTATTTAAAAAGTTCTGCACGACTGCAACTTTATTTCGATACTTGACTCAAAAACTTCTTGTCTTCTGAACTTGGTGAAAATTTCAATGCTGTAAAAAAGTTTTAAAAATTGAGCAAAAAAGTGCTCGAAACAAATATAGTCGAATTTGAAAACTCCATGTACTCATTAGTGAGTGTAGTAATTTCTCAAAACAGCATATACTCAATTTTGAGAAAAATTCACTGTCTCAAATATGAGACATCATGTATTTTGCGTAATTTTTCCTTTAAACAATTAAACGAGAGTGGGTTTTGTCTCGAAACTGAGTAAATGCTGCTTTGAGCATAAAACTACAATCAATAATGCTGACGTGGAATTTTCGAGTTCGCTATCTTTGTTTCGGAGCTATTTTTTTAAAATAACAGTCGTTGAACAGTCGATCCAATTTTGGGTTTAAGACTACCGATGTTCAACACCGCAGCCTTGTAATTTTGAATCAAGAAGACAAAGAAACTCCTTGATCAAGCATTGGGAGAAAATTGTCTTGGTGGAGGACTTTTTGATGGAACTAACCCACATTTACGTTACATAGGGAAAAAACCACATAAATCTTACACGGTTAGCCTGGCGGTAAGAGGACTTTAACCCATGATATGTCTACCAGTGAGGATATTTTAAGTCAGAAATGTGATCGGTGCGAGCCGGGTATGGAATTCGTATCGACTAGCCGTCGTTGGGATTCGAAACTGGTTCAACTCGTGGCGAGAGCTCTATCCCCAGAGCCACCACGACCCTCGGATCTGTTTTGACTCATATTTTTTTCTCAATTTTGAAAAACCCTTCTTAGAGTGAAGATAACAGCATTAATAATGTCCTATGAATCGTCTGTTTATGGAAGAGAATAATATGAAGAATTACCATGTTAAAATACAAATTAAAAAAATTAAAAACTCGTAATAAAACTGTGCCTCAGAAGCTAGTTTAAAAAATAGTTAAAAAAGTTTAAAAATTTTATACATACTACTTATGCTTTACTTAAGTATTAATATACAATATTTTTAACTAAATTGGGAATAATTTAAGATATATAAGATTCAAACGTAAAATAAAATTCTTTTGCACATCGAATTTTTTTCAGCAGCAGACATTAGTTGTTAGACATCTAGTTGTTCCAAATACAGATTTTTCTCGTCTTGCAGCTGATGGAAGTAAATTAGTTCCTAAAGGGTGAATAAGAGTACTATTTTTATACGGGAAAATAAAAATCGACTTTTTTTTTTAAAGAAAAGTTACCAACAATCCCCATGAGTATGTTACTTGTTTTTGACGTTGCTTCTTTACTATATGTCTTCTTAATTCAATTTCGTATTACCAGTCAAAGAAAAAAAAATTCTTTTCATTGAAGATTGCTTTTTTGGAAAGATTATAAGGTTAATAAATAGTGCCAAAAAAGTATCATATTGTATAAACTGTTCGGAAGNGGGTGGTCCTAAAATATATGTCAAAAATGTAAAGGTAGGTAGAGGGGACATAAATAAGCATATTTCGGATAGGAATGTGTGTGCGGAAATGGCACATTAAAGCACTAGCTTGTAAAGCAGTATGAATCAAAGGAAACTAAAAAGACAAGTAAAGACAAAAGAAAATTCGATTCCCTACCGGCTCAAGGCGGCATTACTGCACACTCAATCCTATACAAAATATGCTTATTCAGGTCCCCTCTACATACCTTCTTTACATTTTTGACATATATTTTAGGACCACCCTGTATATATATATATATATATATGTATATATATAATTATATATTGGTGAAATAAATTATTGAGAGAATTTGCATATTTTTTAAAATTTTGCGGAAGGAACTGAACTGAATGTAAAGCCACTGCCAGACAAAAATGTAAATCTTGTACATAAAATACGCAAGCGTACACGTGCGTGTCGGCGTTGCCAGTAGAGATACAGGCGTTATAATTGAGCGTAAGTTAAAACGCATTTTATTCGCTTCTGCGAATTTTTTGGTGTTATTTTGCAGCAATTGGTTAAATTCAAACTGTAACAGTAAAAATGAGTAACCACCAACGTGTAGATGATGGAATAAGGTGGCGAATTGTGAGGAGGCTAAGAAGCAGGTTAATCTCAGGTCCAGATTTGTAGAAAGTTCAATTTAACGCTCAGCATTGTGTGTAACTTTCGGAAACAGTTCCAGGATACCGCATCCATATAGAGAGAAAGCCTGGGTAAGGTCGTCTAAGAGCCACGACGGTCAGAAAAGATCGCGATTTGTCCATTATAGCTAGGCGTAACAGAGGGACTACAGCTTCGCAGCTCTCTCGTGACCTGTATGCAGACATAGGAGCCCGTGTATCAAGGGTGATTGTTAACTTCATGGGAGAGGGTTGTTTGCACGAAGACCTGCTGTTTGCGTCCCGCTCCGGACGAAGAAAGTCCGTTCAGCATGGTGCAGAGAGCGGAGAATAGATCAATAGGTGACCGTTCTCTTCACTGATGAGTCCCGGTTTAGACTAAACACCGAATCTCGAAATACGGTCATATGGAGAGAACCAGGAACCCGTTACCTACCCTCCATTTTCCGCGAAATTGACCATTAAGGTGGATGAGGTATAATGGTCTGGGCAGATATCATGTTGGATGGCTACACACTCCACGTCTTTGAAAGAGGCTCTGTGACTGGTGTGAGGTATAGGGATGAGGTCTTGGAGTCCTATGTTCGATTTTCAGGGGTGCAGTAGGCCCTGAGTTCATTTTATAGGACGATAACGTGAGACCACATACAGCTCTTCTGGTCGAGGAATTTCTAGGGAGTGTGGATATTTGCCAGATGGATTGGCAAGTCAGATCCCCAGACCTCAACCCTATAAATCATGTCCGGGACGCTCTGGGGAGGGTAATTGCAACACGTTGCCCCCTACGAGAACTTCCAGGGAATGAAAACAGCGTTTCTGAATGAGTGGGTCAGGAATCAAATTCCGCTGCAAGCCAAGTATATCAGTAAGAAGGGACCACAACCCTGATTAATCCATTTTTTTGCTTATTCTGCAACCTCTGTTTCATTCCTTCCGACTCCAACGAGTGTTACGCACGATATTGATTGTGTATTACAATTGTTGAATGGTTATTTGTTTTGTATTGTATCAATGTATGTACATATCAAATTTCATTAAAATCGGTCCAGTAGTTCTTGAGATAATCTACTAAGTTTGCAAATTCTCTTAATTTCTCACACAAGAATATATTATTATTATTATTATTACCAGTATTTGCGTTAAAAGAATGTGAGTTCATTAAAGCCTGTAATGGGCAATTGCTAAATAAAAAATATAAATAAGCTAAAAAAATAAAAATATCCAAGAATGTCTTAATTTTTTAAAATTATGTAAAGCTTTTAGCTAATAGAAATTTTAGTACGACTTGGTGCAAACAAAGTCAATCTTTTTTTATAGTTTTAAAGAGAGAAACATTAAAAAAAAGCAGAAATGAATTTTTTACGTTCAACGAAAGTCTGATAACCAATGTACGGTAAAAATAAGATAAATAAATTTTATACTGAAACTAAATGTAATTGCTACATACATTCTTGATTTTAGAATCGGATCTAAGCTTAAAAACAAGATTTTAACGTATGTAAATCACATAACATGCTTTAAATGAATTGCTAAAATTATCGCGATAATCTTCCTATCATCAAATGGAAAAGCAATTTCCATTTTGAGTTACGATTCGGAGATATAAGCTCATTAACAGATATATTTAACGAAAAAAATCAGGATGGAATCTTAAATCGTTTGCAAGCACGCCTCTACTAAAACATTCCGTAAACATTCATATATCAAACTGACATTTCCGCGAGAATTCTACGAATACGCGATTCATTCTGAGACTCGTGTTTTTTGATCCATCATCATAGTGATTTTTACAAGGTGGAGGAAAAAAGTATTTTTTCTTACTCGCCGTCATGACCTCATGAAATATGAGATGCACCTCTTTGCGTTCTTTATTTAATCTTCTAAGAGGGTGAATGCAGTTTGGCAGACGTGACATCAAAGTGACGTCACATAAGACTGACCAACTACGAGATGTTGATATGATTTCGCAGATTCAATCAGTTAAGAACGAAGGCAATGTGCTTCTTTGACATGGGATGGTTTGATTTATTTAGATTTTGGTGGTACGCCCTCTTCATATAGAGAAATCATATTTGGAAAGGTGAGTTTTTTTATTAACTTCAAGGTTCATTACGTTTCTTTATTACATCGTTTTTATTAAATATTATATACAGAGCATATAATTTAACAATGACTCTAACAAGTTCTAATTGAATAATCAGTTTTGACATTCATGCACAATTTTTTTAAAAGATATTGTTATTATTCACTCTAGTATTGGCNATATTAGAGAACTTTTCTATATTTGTTTACAGTTTTCATTATTTCTTCATGAGATCGGAACAGTATTGAATTTTTTTTATAATTGGAAGGATTTAGAAATTATTTAATTTGTCTGCATACAAAACTGTGTTACTTATGGTTTTATTGCTGAATCTAAGTACTACCTGGAAAATTCAAACAAGTATATTAGTTACATTACCTACCTACAGGCTAAAACGGAACGATTACAGTTAGCCCATGTGAACGCGCAGTACATTGAAGGTTCGAACGTATAGGGTTTTCATCAGTTCGTCACTTATTCTGCAGTACATTCTATGTCAACAACATTTTATACAAGGTTTATTTCTTATAATCTGCAGAAAAAGAGTATACCGACAAAGAGTTTGAAGATACAATTTTTAATGAATTAAAATTGATTTCTGATACTTTTGCCACAGCGTCAGCCATTTTTAAATTGTGGCATTTTATTCCTCAGCGATAATTAATGTTTAATCTAGGAATATATTTACTTATTAAATCATAATTTAATGATTCCGAATGTTACTAACTATTTGAATGACACAATATTTTTTACCTTTTTTGAGTGAGCCTGGTTTAAGCTCTGTCTGAAGTGAGAGATCTTGAAAAGAAGTTGGGGCCAATTTCTTTAACACATTATCTCTACTTTTGTAAGTGAATTTAACCACCGTGAATGTCTAATTGTTTAAAACTTGGCTTAAAGTGAGAGACCGTGAAAAGAAGTTAGGATAAAATTTGTTTTAATCCATTAACACTAGAAAGACTGAAATACCTATATTGCCCAAAAGCAGTCAAAATGACTGCATTGTGAAAGAATAACTAATGTATAAAGAAATTTGTTTAAAATTAATTTTTAATATTTTTGATATTATTTACAGTTATGAAACAAGTTATTAGTAAAGATTAGCAATAAAAAAATTATATGTTGTACAAAAAGTCGCAAAATTCTAAGAAATTTTGCCATAATTGTTTTTCTAATTGAAATTTAAAAGCAGTCAAAATGACTTCCTTGGGCAATCCAGTGTTAATTTAGTTGATTTGAAAACTGTTCAGGACTTTTAAGAAAAAAAAATAATAATGCAAAGAAATATTAAACTATTTAGATGTTAAAGTAATGCTTATTTCTGGTCAAAATATGTTTAAAGTAATGTTTATTTCTGGTTAATGGATTCAAACCATTTAAAAAGCAGTTCATTAAAGCTTTTTTTGAAAAAAAACCAATTTATAATTCCGAGAAATATTTATTTATTCAGATGTTGAAGTTATTATTAATATTTTAGAGGCTCAAACTTCGAAGATTGTGTATGTTTTAACACATTTTAAAATTTTTCCTTTTTAAACCAAGTACCAGCTTTGTTTGTGAACCAGATGAATTTCATCTCTCTCTGGTTCACTGTTTTCGTTTTCGTCACAACCGCGCAATACATAACAAAGAAGGTGACGTATTTCTATTTAATGAATTAGAATTTTATCTTACTTAAATTATTGAATTATATTTTTTTCCACTTAATTTTTTTTTCTTTTTGATACTATACAAATATTTAAAATAACAATAATATAAAGCTGTTTTTAAACTACAAAAATAAAATTCTTCAGAATCAGATATTCTATTGAAATAATAATGGAATCCATATTCATTTATTTGAAATATAATAGGGCACGTTTCAAAAAGTGGCTGTAATATTAATCACCATGTACTACCGCAAACCCTAAAAAATTAACATTTTCATCAAAAAGGTCCAATTGGTTAACTGAGCCAAGGTAATATCAAAAATATTTTTTTAAGTAGTTTCCAAATGTTTTTTTCTTTTCAAAAGGGAACAATAAAGCTTCATTTGAATACAACTTGCATAAACAGTTGACAACATTAGATCAGTTTTTTTGCTAGTCTAAACATGTTTAGAAAAAATGGTCTAGGGTTCAAATGCAATGATTGAAACAGTATAATTATTTTACTATAAAATATGTAAAGTAAGCACTTAAAACTTATTTATCTATTCCTAAAATCACTTCCTAAATACTTCAAAGCACTGTTTAAATATTTTTGCTGCAAAATTTCATTTTCTTATACATAAAATAGCATAACATATGCAAAGATAATTTCCCCCATCAATTTATTGTTAAAGATAACCTAATGCCTTAAAACTTAAGAAGAATTTAATATCATCTAAACTTTTTTAAATCATAACTATTTTGTAAAAGTAGTGCTTATATAGTACATATAACTAGTAACAGTAGGACATTGAACTTAAGTTTGTGCAGTCGCAACAAAATGGTCATGTTAGGTTTCTTGTTTTTCGTTTTATAAAACTAGTTTTTTTTTCTATTTTTATACACTTAAAAAACGTTTCTTATCAAAGAATCGCTAAAATATGTAGGAAAAAGCTATAATTTAAATTGATATATTTTGGTTTTTAAATTTAATTTCAGAAATTGAAAAAAAAATTCAATTTTTTAAAAAATTTATTTAATCAAGGCTAGTATATAGAGCCCAAGAAATACTTTCTAACCTTTTGTAATAATTTATTTCAAAATTTTTCAAATCATTTATAATAATGGTTCATTATACATAAATTGGTAAAAATGTAGTAGCAGAGTTGCCATGTAGTAGCAAAGTTACTTTGTTGACATGAAATATTATCTTTTTCAATTAGTAAAAATGGTTGGCGGTCCCAGAGGCATTATTAGATTATAACCTTATGATTAACATTACATTAAAATTTTAGTAATTTTCTGATGATTAGTTGTAACTAAAAAAATAAATGTTTGCTTCACTAGTTTATTGCTACTGACGGAAACGTCATTGTTGTAGTAAAATTGCTTAGTTAAAAATCCCTGATTATCACTGGGTTTAAAAAAAGAAACTTGCAATTTTTAAAATATTTTTTTTTCACTTTTTATGTGCTAATCGTAAATATCAAGTATTATAGTGAGTAAAATGATTTAATGAAAAGTCTTATATTTGAAATTATATTATATCTAAAAAATTTTAGTAGCTTATTATAAATGTTCCTTAATTTATTATTTTTCTAATAATTTCATAGCTTTGGAAATAAATATTTTGGAGATTTTTTACAACATCATGTTGTTAAAAGATTATTAGAGAAGTTCTTGTATTTATATTTACTCTAAGTTTCTAATTATCTCTAGAGATAATTAAAATAAGGAATATATGTTGTTTTTATTTTCAAAGTTAATTAGTTTTTCCCCTGTTTATGCAAAAAAAGTGTAATGATTTTTTAGAAGTAATGAATTAATTATTTTTTAGAGTATCATGAAAAAAATCACTGAGACATTTTATTCAGTTACTAACTATTACAAAATCTTGTAACGAATTTGATTTTTTTTTCTGACACCCTATAAAAACGATGTTTTTAAAAACTATGATATATAAAAATTTTATTGATAGAAGGAACATTTCTTTCATATAATAATTTTTATTTTCAAGGAAAAAGTGCTTTTTATCATAATAAAAGTAGACAAGGAAAACAGTATTTTTTTGAACAAAAAATATATCACTTAAGTAATTATTTCTAAATATTCTTTAAGTCAATTATTTTAACTAATTTTCGAAGATAGTTTGATGCAAAATTTTTCTCAAACTAAGCTACGAAACGTTAAAAAATTGTCTGCTTGAAATAAAAGAAACGGGAATAGTACTAAAACTAGTTTACTCTAAAAAAATTGTTTTTTAAAAAGACAGGTAGTCTTATTTTAAGAGTTGTTTAGTTTTAATTGTTTTAAAATTTAATGCTATGTTCCGCATACGATTCAATTAATAACTATCTCTTTTAACGTTCATTATTCTGAAAGACAAATTGGTTTCTAAATTTTTCTATAAAATACAGTGTAATGACTTAACATACTTACCAGAAATTTTGTTTTAATTGCTGGAAGAATTGTTGTTTTCTTCAGAAAAATCTATTGGATGTGATCCCTAACTCCTCACATTCAGTGTATTTCGTAGGTTATTTCGGCGACAAATTCATATCCAATGTTATGCAATTAACTAACCCATCTGATAAAGGTTTTTATTTTAAAATACTTTTATTTGTGATGAAATTGTCTAAAAATTAATCTACCATTATATATATCTTGAATCACATGATACATTAATCACAATTTTGCTCTTAAAGCTTCCATTTGTTTAAAATGTTGTCAAAAAGTTACTTTTACCCTTTTCTTACGATCAATATTTGATTGAGATATAAATTAAATCAGTTTTACAAGTAACAACTACGTGCATACTAAAATGAAGTATTTTATCTTGCATGCTTTAGGTGAAAACTTAAAAATTAAAAAAAGAAAAAAAAAACCGAAGCTCACAGAAATTAATGAATACTAGTATAGCTATTAAATTTTAGAAATGTGATAAGAAAAACTAATCCAAAGAAATGTTTAAGTAACTCGTAAATAATTACTAAACTCTAAGATGAGTTGTCTGATTTTAGTACTATTGCACTTGCGCTTTTTCTTTTTCTAAAGAGTCAATCTAACTTTTCGGTCATCATAATATTTTATATCTGTCGCTGAACAGCCGACCCAATTTCAGGTTTAGGACAACTAATGTTCAACTCCGTAGCCTTGTAATTTTGAACCAATCCGGAAGACAAGGAAACTCCTGGTTCAGTACCCCCAGAGGTAATGATGTTTTATGGGAACATGGAGGACTTTGCGACTCGACAGAGTTAACGTGCATCAGTCACCATTTACTACACGGGGAGTTTTCGGCCGGCGGGGATCGAACCCATGACCTCTTGGACATGGGCCCAGTGCCCTACCAGCCCAGTGCTATCCCGGCCCCCAGTCATCATGATAGCAAAATATTTGTGTATCTGAACAATAATAAAAGAAAGAAAAAAAGGAGACATAAAAAGAAAATCGAATTTTAAATATAATCGCCCATTTTTATTTTTCTTGGTACGTTTTTGGATAGCAACAACCTTTCAAGGAAAATATGCGTTTTATTCAAGAAATAATATTTTATATGTGATTTCGTTTAGAATTAAAGTTAGCTATTAAAAATTATCTATTAAAAATATAAAGTGGCTTTTATCCAAAGACTAAAACAAGCTTGTCAGTCTTTCAGCATATATAGTATTTAAATATTTTTGACAAACCCAGATACATTTTACTATTTTAACTTAACGTAAGTTTTTTTTTTTCTTCTGAAACATAGAGAATTTCTTCAACAAATAAAATTGATGTTTAAAATCTACTTGCTGAACATGATAAAGAGAAAGGAATGGAATATTAAACGCTTTATAACCATTCTATGTGTAGAATGTGAACAAAAATGGTGATAAACAACATTTAATAATTGCATTTTGAACTGCTTTTAGTTTAATTTTTTTAGAAAATCTGAGACACCATAAAATAAAATAATATTTTATGCTACACAGAGAAAAAGAATTTTGGTAAAGTTACCGTACTATGAGGTACTGACATTTCTGGTAAAAGGAAAAAAAAAGCGCAATTCTGGTTAATAAAACCACAATATATGGTATTTAAAACATCCATTCGGTATTTTCCGTCATAATAAGATTACTAAATTTTACTACATTTACCAAACTTTATCGCGTATTATAAAACCATATTTTATTGTTAATTTTACCAAAATCATTACCAAAGCACCTGGGTAAAAATTACCAAGCTTTTTGGTGTTTCTATAGAGTGAGAAGCATATTAATTTTACCATATTCAGGTAGATTTGGTCACACTTTTTTTCTTAGGGTAAATAATAAAACAGCAATGAAAAAAATGTGAACGAAAAAAAGTCATATTACTTTTCAATTACACTCTTGTTTTCAAATAATATTTTTATTTCGTTTTCTGTAATGTTGAGGAAAATACTGCATATTTTTTTTTAAAATTAATTTCCCACTATTTTGCTTTTCTGAAATCTTTAAAATTAAGCTTATTTAAAAAAACATGTATATTCATAACAAATTTAATAGTCTTAGTTAAGAACGAAACTTATAATTTAATTTACTTTTTATTTCACATACGTGATGAGGAAAGGGTTGTTTTGGAACAATATTGTGATGAATTGCAAAAAATAAACTTCTTACGTAATTTCATTTTAAATACATACTTTTATCTTAAAAAAATGTATTTCATAATATATTTTTTAGAAAGGCAAATTAATTATAATTAGTAAATTACTTATAATTATAAAATTACCTATAATTAAAATATTTTTTAGGAAGGCAACTTAAATATAATTATCAAATTAATTAAGAGTTCATGTATATGTTTTACATATTTAATGTCGTTATAAAACCTATCGATATTTATGACATATTTAATCGTCATTAGAACAAACGTGTTATGAAAACTTAGCATTTTATGTTTTTAATATACAAATATGATGAAGAGAGACTTGTATTGTTTCGAAAGAAGTATATAAGCCGTATTGAATTGACGAAGAAAATAAGCTTTATATGTAATTTCCTTTTAAATACAGCCTTTCCAAAATATGAAAGATTAAATTTATTTTGGACTCAGGAATATTTATGACAGATTTAATCGTCATTAAAACAAACTTGTTATGAAAACTTAACATTTTATGTTTTTAATTTACAAATATGATGAAGAAAGACTTGTACTGTTTTGAAAGAAGAATATAAGCTGTGTTGAATTGACGGAAAATAAGCTTTATATGTAATTTCCTTTTAAATACAGCCTTTCTAAAATATGAAATATAAAATTTATTTAGGACTCAGGAATATTTATGACAGATTTAATCGTCATTAGGACAAACGTGTTATGAAAACTTAGCAGTTTATGTTTTTTAATTTACGAATGTGCTGAAGAAAGAAGTGTTTTGTTTTGTTTCCAGAGAACTATATATGCTGTGTTGAATGGAAGAAATAAGCATCTTGTGTGATTTCAGTTTTAATGCAGTCTCTTCACGACTCTTTTATTAAAAAAAAGAAAAAAAAAGCGAAATATAGCGTGTCTAAAGTCTTTTAGGGTTCTTAAACAGTTCCGTGCTTCAAAAGACACGCTTAGACACTTCGAAATGCGAATTTTTCTAAAGAATTCGCTTAGAATGAGATCTTAAATGAAGTGTTTCAAGTACTCTTAGAGTAAATACTTAAAACAACGGCGTAGTTCATTATACCACTACACCCCATGTTTCTATGTCGGTAATACTTCTGGTCTTTGATAACGCTCTTTTGTGTTCTTTGGAGCAGTTATTTTATATGTTTGACATTGAAGCTTACTGTTTTTGAATGCTGTTTTCTTACTATATATGTTGATATATCGGAAAGTTTATTGAGTTATTAAAAGAGTGCAGAAATGTTCGCGATTTTATTTCGTCTAATCAAAGCTTAACAATGATAATAAAAAAATAGAGAAATTTTAAAAGCATCATATGGTACGCAAAATACATACTTTAATTTTTTTATCTTAGAATAAATTTTTGCAACTCCCTTAGTTTTTTTTCCCTTCGTGTTAACCCTCTGCCTTGTGCACTGTTAGAAATTTCTCGGAAAAAATGGTTGAATAACAATTTAATGAATGGTTATTTTACCATATTTAATCAAAACAGTCAAATAACCATAAATAAAATGGTAATCANTGAGTATTACTGTTT
The DNA here is from genome assembly GCF_043381705.1 of Parasteatoda tepidariorum. NCBI lineage: Eukaryota > Metazoa > Arthropoda > Arachnida > Araneae > Theridiidae > Parasteatoda > Parasteatoda tepidariorum. The sequence goes on from NC_092214.1 coordinate 51,657,820, forward strand.
ATTAACTGCTTTCACCTAATACGGTTAAACAACCAGAATCTTATCTCACCAACTAGAACCACCTAATGAAGCTACTTAATTCTTTGCAACAGAGTACATATCATAGACGAGCGGGCTTATCTGTCAATCTCATCACCGGCAGAACTGGAGTTCGAGTCCTAGTGTTGACACCACAATATTTCCTCCATTCCCTTCAACACATGAAGAATTTCTAGTGTCCAGCACTCTCCAATGCCTATTACCTTACAGAATGCCGAACTCCCATGTCTAGTTAATAATTAATTATTTTTTACTTTTATGAAAATTGCTAGTTGTAAATGGTTAAAAAACTGTATAGTTTTGTATTCATGGTTTTATAACTTTACTTTTTGTAAATGTTTTCAGAACCATAAAGCGAAAAAATGGTCTTTACCGTAATTTTTATGGTTAATCGGATGGACAGACAGCTGCTAGTTATTTTACTATAATTTTAAAATGAAAATTTTAACACTGTGCGCAGTTGCTAAAATACTCAAAATTGATATATTATACCAAATTCACTTTTTGGTTTAAGGAGAATTTTTTTGATTCTTAATCACAGTTAAATGATGATGACAAAAAACTAGAAGGGTTTTGAAAGCATTGGATTATATTCAATACATGCAATTTCACTTTAACAAAATAAATTTACAATCTCATATAGTTCATTTTATAAAACGATTCACATTAACCCTATTTAAACTACCATACTCAGTGGCGCGAGTGTTCGACTTCCAATGAGGCGAACCGGGTTCGAATCCTGTCGATACGAAATCCGCATCCGGCTTGCACTGACCACAGCACTGACGTGAAATATCCTCAGTGGTAGGCGGATCATGGGTTAGAGTCCCCTTGCCGTCAGGTTAACCGTGGGAGGTTCTCGTGGTCTTCCTCTCCATGTAACGCAAATGCGGGTTGGCTCCATCAAAAAGGCCTCCACGAAGGCAAATTTTTCCCAATACTCGATCCAGGAGTTTCCTTGTCTTCTGGATTGGGTTTTAAATTACAAGACTACGGAGTTGAACATTAGTAGTCGTAAATCCACAAAATTGGGTCGGCTGTTCAACGACGGTTATAAAATAAAATTAAACACGGAATACCCAGTGTTTAGTCCCAAAGTATGATTGATACTCATTTTGTCAACCCACTGAAGGAATGAAAGACTGAGGAAACCCTGATGGTTCCTGGTTTGATCCCCGAACCAGTGACGCAAGAGTGCGATGTGCTATCACTCAGTCAACGGGTACTCTAATTTAATATTTTTTCCGAATTCTTTTTTTTTTTTTTGGTTTGAGAAGTTTGCTTTGGTTCTTAATTAACATACACTGTTAGAAATTTTGAAACGCGTCGAACCGTAATATCATGCTAAGTTGAAAAATATTCTTCTTCTTCCACTGGCACAACAGCCCAGGATGAGCCTTGGCCCTCTCAACAAGTCTATGCCAAGACATTCTTCCCTTAGCCAAGGTTCTCCGGTTTATTATCTTTAAAACTTGTAAGTCCTTTTCAGGGCAGTCTAAAAACCTTAGGTTTGGCAGTCCTCTTTTTCCTGTACCTGTTGGCCTGGCACTGAAAACTTTTTTGGTTGTCCAGCTATACTCCATTCTTATAATGTGGCCTGCCCGTTTAATCCTTTGAATTTTGATAAATTTAATGACATCAGGTTCTTTATATGCTTTGTAAAGTTCCGTGTTTGATCTTCTAAACCGGGTACCGTTTTTACTTATTCCACCAAAAATGCTTCGTGGTATTTTTCTCTTAAATCTAGCTATCATATTTTTATCTCCACGGGTCATTGTCCAGGTCTCACATGCGCATGTAAGTACTGATCGTATAAGACATTTATAGAGTAACACTTTTGTTTTTCTTTTTATTAGGCTTGAATTAATTTTTCTTGCGAATTAATTTCTCTTGAAATTGATTATACGATGTTGCGGTTCAAACTGAACGAGAATTTAACTAAGCATCTCATTATGGTATCAGAAACTTTGCTTCAAGGTGCTTGCATTATATTTCAACGCTGAGCCAATGTTACTGAGAAAACAGAAATAATACTTCTCTTTAAGTTACCTTTTTCATTGTGATGTTCTTTGCTAAATTACTAATAAATCTACCTTGGGTGGTAGGTGAATTAGTAATGAAATCTCGTTTGGGATATAAACAGGAAGTATTTTATTACACATATTTATTTTTTAACTTTCCTTTTTTGGCGCTTATTTATTTTTTGTCGAAGAGTTAATGATGTGTTAAAATGAGCTTACGAATTAAATTTTAATGATATAACTATTTTTCTTTTGGTTAAAATTCAGATGACGCTTCTTGAACTTCGTATCTAATCTTTAAGATTATTTCAATTAATCTTCTAAAATAATTCTGCCAAAAATAATAATTGGCTATATTTTGAAATTTCAAAAAATAAAAGCTAGTTTTTGTATTCAATGTATTTTTAAACAAAAAATGATGATCTTCTATGAAGCGGTGTTTATTTCAGTTAATTGAATGGAAATTGAAGATTTTTAAGGATTTTATTATAGAAAATAAACTGTATTTTTGCTACATGAATTAGCTTATATTATGAATTTTCGTAATTTTATACGGAAAAGCATTTTCTGAAAATTTATGTACTAACTATTTTATAAGATTTCTGTGATTTTTTGATATTTTATAATTACTGCTTGGGAAATAAAAAAGCAATGCTTTTTAATTAGAAAATAAAATGTTTAACAGAAATTTTAGCAATATATTATCTTATAAAAGTTCTTTTTCTTTCTATGAACTTCAAATTCTAAGTATCGAAAAGCATCCTGAAGCTATTTTTTTTATAACAAAACAATTGATACAGTGAAAAATCTGATGAATTTAAATACTTGGCATAATTTTTAAAGTGTATGCAAAATAAGAACAATCATTTAAACTTTATCTTACTCAAATATTTCTTTTAGAATCAGCAAAAGTCTATTCAAATATATTTTGAGTAAAAAAATAAAAAAAAGATTGCAAAGCTATTCATTGATGATTCAATGTCGAAGATATTATCTAAAAGGGGTGGAACTACTGCAAAGAATCAGGTAAATAATTTCCATGCTATTATCATGACAAGGTCATCTTAGATTAGTTTTATTCAGTTACGCTTTTAATAACGTATATTAAAAACATCTTGATATGACATTGATATGACGATTAATAAATTAGATTTTTTAATGATTTAAATTTCGATCATTTTTGGACGTAATTAAATGTAGGGAATTGTGAATATTAAGTTGACTTTTTCTTTACGGTAATTCTATAATTACGTATTAAATTACATCATTCTTAAATCATATTTATAGTAAACCTCTCTCATGGGGAAAAATGCAATCTAAATTAATTTATGACAAAATCTGCTGTTATTTATTTAGGCAATAATTACTTAATTTAAAATTTAATTATTCGTTTCATTCAAAAGAAATCACTAAAGATAAAAATATGAGCTTCATGACCAGCACAGACTATGAAAGATTTAATCTTATTAAAGGAAAAAGGAAAAAAATCCTCTCTCGCAAAAGCAGTAATCTCAAAAAAATCTTGAACTTTAATTAAAAAAAACTAATAAATTTTAATTCTCAAAAGGGTATTTGATGAAAGGAATACAACCAATACTTTAAAGTATAAGTTTCTATTAAAAGCTATATATCTTTATAATCCCTACTTTTTCGTTTTTGGAATAAGAAAAAAAAATGGATGAAGCATCGAGAAGCGCAATGAAGTAAAAAAGAAATAAAAAAAAGCTTAGATGCAGCCTGATTTATTATTTCCTTAAAAGAATTTTTCTTTTAAAAAAGAAAATACTTCTTATGCTTCCACGTACTCTCATAATTTAGGATTTTCTTTTCATGCGAACAGAGAACAGTTTTTCAACAATTTCACTTTTTATTCGTTTTATTTTCTTCACGATTACATCAAGAATTTATTAGTTCTGTGATAACATCATGCTGCTTAAACAGTAACCAACGAAAATCTCAAAAGTGCTAAAAACTACGCGATTGGTGTTGAAAATTTTAAATTTTGCATTTTACTTACAACGGAACTGGAAATGATAAATTTATAGACTAGTTTCTTCAGTAGTTAGAGCTTAAAAACAGCTTCGATAATGCCTGAGTTGAAAAAAGAAAATACTGAAGTCCAATTTTTATAGCGTTTTTATGGCAAAGACTAGTTAAATATGTCCTTATTTAAATATTTCAAAACGTGTTTTTTAATAGTCATGAAATTTATCAAAAAATAAAACACAATCGTATCCCTAAAGTAACTGGAGCTTCAAAAAGATTTATTTAAAGGAAGCGAATGGAATTATTTAAGCCAATATAAATTTTTATAGAAAAATATTCATAACTGGGTGGATATATTACTTTAACAGAAAAAGAGAAGCGAGAATTTTATATTCTAGCAGCACATGCTATTATTTCAACATTTTGAGATGAAAATCATAAAGCATTCATTTTTAATACTTACCATTGAGTGTTTGAAAAATATACAATTTATTTGCGAATAAAATTTTCAGCACTAAGTTTAAAGATTTTGTGTAGACATTGCAATAATAATTTTTCTTTATTTCAGTTATTACATTTTTAAAAGCCTGTACAAAATTATTTTAAGAAATAGATTTAAACTATAAAGAGGGTTGAGAAAAAAATAATACTCCAATTTTTTAAAGGGATTTTGAGAATTTTCTTTGAAAAAATAATAAATTTTTTCTAAATTTTCATATTATGGAATAATTTTGTTTACGTAGAACTATTTTTTAAAAGCTACGCAAAGAAATATTAACTATTTGAATTCATTAGTTTATTATAAAGTATAATAAATTTTAATGAATATGGGTTTAACATTTTGAAATATGAATTTAAAATAGCAACAATCAGACTGTGACTTCGAGTAATCGTCCCTTGACAAGTAATTGGCAAGTAAGTGTCACTTTATTGAAGATATGAATGGAAATTTAGTCGTAAAACTCAAAATCGAACTTTAAATCATAACAACTTTTATATTTTCTGAGCAATTCCTAGTAAAACAATATCTTGTCAATATCGGTGTTTGGAATAAAAATATTTTGCAAATTTTTGCTAAGTATAGCGCAGTTGTAAAAAATGCCTAAAATAACTTTTTATCTAATGTTCCGGAATTAACATACTAGGTTGAAGTCTTATGTATAATTAATTAGTATTGACGATGTTTTAAGTTGTAAAATCGGACACAGAAAAAAATTCTTTTTTGAATAGCTGACGTATAAGTATATTTGAAGTCTATCATATGAGGGAGGGGAATGCAATCTGGAAGAAATGGTTTCAATAGTTTTGTTAGGAGTGGAATCAAGTTGAAGCATCCCCTTATATTAATAACTATAGTGTATTTTACCATATTCCTAAAACTATTTGCTAGAAGCAAAAGTTGACACATCGGATTTTCCTGCTGGTATATGTCATCATCCAGAGGAAAAAACATTTAGCATGTAGAGGTGGACATGTTCCGAAAGGTCAGATGCGTACTTGTGCTTATTCATTATGTTTTCCACAATGATGAGTGCACCCAGAAAATGCCACGTAAACATTTCTGAGATCATAATGCTCCCTCCTCAAGCTTGGATTTTTCGGCAAATGTTTCAGGATGTTAGGTTTCAATCGTTTTATGTCGTTTTATGCAAACATCCGTCTGCCCGATGGAGCATAAAACGTGATTGTTCGGAAAAAGTAACCTGTTGCCACTCAGTGTGCATCCCGTTGCGGTATTGGAGTGTAAATTCCTGCCTTCGGCGACGAAGCTGGACTACGGCAATAAGCATTGGTGCATTTGCAGTAACCTCATGTCTGCTGCTGAGGCTTATACGCTGCAAAGTACCCTAAACCGTCACTGAAAAGGCATTATTGGAAGCCTCTTGGTTTCGAGATTTCGGTGGGTGGTCAGTTGCTCAACGATAGCATGTCTATCCACCCGAAAGCAGCCGTTGTTCACCTTTGTCATCTATGGCCCGAGGTTCACTACATTTACCAAGTAGCTTATTTTGAAAAGTGCCATTTTGTCATGGTATACTTTTATCACGGCGGCATGCAAACAGTTAAGAAAAATTATTCATTTCGGAAATGCTTCCAACCTTGGTCCGAAAGGTAATGAACATGCCCTCTTGGACGTCGGATAAATCTCTATATTTTTGCATTAAGACAACAATTCCAATGTTTTCCGGATACCTTTTACACCTTTCCACCCTCGGATACCCTTTTTATATACGCTCTATTGCAATCAGCTGCAACCTACTTTCAGTGAGTGGTCATTTCGCGTTGACGTCGGAACTAGATGGAGGTTACATTCACATTAAAGTGACTAGATTGTGTGGGACATATATATATATATATATAATTGAATGTAATTTAAATGAAAACTTTTAAAATTCGAGCAGAATCCGTTGAAAATTTGCCGAGAAATGAAAATGAAGGTTTAAAAATATGACTCTTGAAATTATTGCTGAGGGCAGTTCCTACAATTCAAAACAATTTTTAATTGTTAGGAAAAATTGTAAAAAATAGGGCAATTAGGGGGAAGTTAGACATTGTTAACAATTTTCTTAAAATTTCAGAAAATATAAACAATGATTGCCTAATTTTTTAAGTATGTGTACCTACTGAAATTGTAATATCTAAGTTTTATTTGAATGGTGCATAAAAAATTTAATAAAAGTGAATAAAAAACGTAGACAAAAAATATGCTTTTGAAAATATTTAATGCATATCGTGTGCAAAAAAAATGAACACAGGAAAGAATTTTTAATTTAACAATAGGGTTAATGAGTACTGGAACTCAATCTTAATGGTTTTGAGTACCTAACATTAAAAATGCTAATTAATTAGAACAGATGATACTTTAAATAACGAAATCAGACACAAAACCGCTCTTTCTCTGAATAATCATATTTTTTTCTTTCAATGGATTTGGATTTTTAACTCCCAAAATAATGGATGGTAGTTGTAATCTGGAAAATCTTGTCCCAATAGTTTGGTCAGGAGAGGGGTTGAAAGTTGCTAGGTCCCCTTAGTGTTAATATTGATCTTTTTACGTATTTCATCCTATCTCTAGTATATTTTAATCGAATCGAAAATTTTTTGTCCCCAAATATAAAATTTGTTTAACCAAAGATAATCTAACGCTAAAATTAGTTTTTATTAATTAGTTATTTTTTATTATTTTTGTTTAAAAATAGTCGATAAAGTTTAGAATTGAAAGGTATAAAAATGCTACATCATTTTAATGAATTTAATTTTAAATGACAGTATACAAAATCTGATTGAAATCTTTCAAAGAGTTCTTGAGAAATCAAATTTTAAATGTACGACACTTTTAAAATTTCATATCAACCAGTTGTTCTGTTGTTTTCACATCTACGATAAATTTTTTCATTCAAAATGTTGGACGTTACGAACTTCTAGGCACAAACCTTAATATTTTTTTTATAAATAGGATGGTTGCGAACTATTTCTTTATCTGTTGACCTTGGTAGTCAGTTCTGGCAATCAAAACAGGGAATTTGAGGACAAGGGAATGACTCACCAATGCTAAAAAATATTGATCAGCAATAAAAACATTCATTTGTGTATCCATTTTGTGTGTTAATTTTCTAAACCGTTTCATTAACTGTAAGTTTTTCCATTTTTTTTGGACGTTGGGAACTTCTAAACACAAACCTTAATATATTTTTTAAATAGGATGGTTGCGAACTTTTTCTTTATCGTTTGACCGATGTAGTCTGTTCTGATAATCAAAACAGGGAATTTGATGACCAGGGAATGACCCACCAATACTAAAAAATATTGATCAACAATAAAAACATTCCTTTGTGTAGCCATTTTGTGTGTTCATTTTTTAAACCGTTTCTTTAACTGTAAGTTTTTCCATTTTTTTGTTGGCGACATTATATTTTTTAAGTACCACAAAATTCAAAAGGGCATGAATTTCGGGCCATTTTTTAAGCACTTACTCAATTCTTTTTAAAAATAAACTAGGAAGAATTTATTTTTTATTAGTTAGTCTTAAATATCAAGACAGGCTTTATTCCAAATTTGTCATCATCCGTTCTTTTTTGTTTCATTCTTAAAAAGATAAATCCTGCGTCATGGGACTAATTTAACAAAAAGAAATACCTTTTGCGTTTGTTCTTTAAATAACAAAACCAAGATCTTTAATTACTCTTCATTTCTGAATACTCACTTTATTCACTAATGATCCAAAGAAACTTGGGGGAATTCAATGTGCTTAACTTTACTTGTGTTTAGTAACTTATGGGATTTAAAGCGACATACAAATTTAAATTAAATGTACTGAAGTTAGAATAAAATGACAGTCGTTAACTTTGGCAATCAATACAATTACTAAGCAATGAATTAAAGGAAAAACGTAGATTCGTTAGTTTTTTTTAAACGCGTTTCTTTAGTAATCACCGCTCTTTTAATTTAATGAACATATTCTTTTCGATAAAAGTTTGACGATTTAACTGCTCCTTGTGGTATTTAATTACTGTAAGATCTTATAACGTCATTCAATGCAGTGATATAGGTTAAATCAATTGGTTTAAATTTTTGGAATTGTTCTTAGAAAGGATTTTTTACTATATTTTTTTTCTATATTTCGGATGTGCTATAACTGTGCTAAGCTGAAGATATCCCTACATATTTCAATACAATGGATATTGATACTAAATTGTTATTCTATTTCTTATGAAAGCTGTATAATTTTTTAGATATAAGACAAATATACGTCTTAATTTTCAGTATGTAAATTAAGACAATTGAGATGTTTTCTTTTAAAAATTGATTAGCTGATTTAATTACTCTTAGTGATATTTAACTACAGTATGATCTTATTACATATGCCAAATCAATAAATTTCGATAATTTTGAATTCACATTTGATTTTATTTTTGTAAATGAGTTTTTACAGTGTAATAGTAACTTTAAAAAAAAATCATAGGAGATTTTTTAAACAAAAATTATTACCCGATGCTAATTTTTATTCCAATTAATGTTAATGCTCTTTAATTATTTAAATATTTAATTATAAAACAAATAGAATGTTGATAAAAGAAACTAAATTTTTAATTAAAAATAACTTATTTTGAATGCTACTTTTTTTTAAATAAGTGAATATCCAATCTTAGTAACTATTTCTAAGATTGAAGCATAGTGTTTTTTTAATATTTTATTCTCAGTTTTGTTAAGGATGAAAAATTCTTAGAAGCAGTGTGAAATCAAACATAATGTTTCAAGTAATTGAAAAATCATGACAGGATAGTTTTGAAATCTAACTTTTTAAAAAGATGGTGTTTTCGCGGTATTATTAATGCAAGCCGTGAATTGATGTAAGATTTTGGTTTTAGCTGAGAGGATATTAAAATGTAAGTCCCTAGTTTGAAAGATTAAAATACTTCTACAATTTAATCCAGCGATCTAATGAAACAAGGTATAAATTGAACACACGGTAGTTGCGAACGTTTTTAGGGATTGTGTTCGAACTGTTTTTTTAACTAATGTGATTTAATACGTTTATAATAATGTGATAAAGAAATTTTTAAAATGAGTAATTTCAGGATAATGACTAATACGAGTTGTTAAAAAAAAAGGGGGGGCATACTGAAGAGTGAGTCGAATTCTTAATGCTACAAAATTGCAGCTCTGTAGTATTAAGAGTTGTGAGAAGAGTAACGAAAGTTTCATCATTTGAATGTCATTTTCTTCTAAAGTGACAGAAATAAAAATATTAACACATCAACAATTCCAAGAATGACGAAAATTGAAATGATAAAGGTCTAAAAAATTCGGTAAAGGGAGATAAGCTGCAACGTTAGAATGAAAATATTTTGAATGTTATTTAAGGTCTCGATTAAACACTTCGTTATAGGAAATAATTATCTTCATTTAAGTGGGATTCACCATACTTAGTTAATAAGGCAAATTATGTACAATTGTAATCAATATTTCCAACAATTTATTGAATATATTTCCAAAGATTTTGAGTAAGGTGAACCATTGCATATGGTGAACTTATCGCTGGGTCCACTGATGGTTCAATTTCATGAGGTCTGACTGTAATTCATGATATCCTTGGAATATAATAGTTTATTTTTATTTTACGTTGATAGTTCTCTAAATAGTACCTCTCCCAATTGGAGCTACACGATTTCTGAAGAAGCAGCGTATCGAGAACGCTCTAGCGGATAAATTATGAAGCTTTTTTCGCACAGAGATCACAGAATCAAGTTGCTACGTACTTGCGTTGATTATTTATTTAAGTCAAGAGGTTTTACAAGTTTTCAATGTAGTTTTTGAATATCTTGTGCAAGAAAATAATGCATAGATTATTAAATACATCATATAATTGTTAAGCAATTTATTCGGTTCTGTACAATTTGGTTTTCTGATTGCTAACTGTCACTTAGTTTAAAACGCTACGTAGTTATCTAAATCGCACTTCGTGTGCACTATTAAATCGTACCGGTACGGTTTGGAGATACATATTAACTGCTGAAAGCTCAATTTTCAATCAATTTAAATTAATACCACTTAATCCATTGAAAAGTGGCAGAAAACTATTTCTGAACTTCCTCCTATTGCTAAATTTCTCCTCTGAGTGAGTCTTATAGAAAGACTGCAAATTAAAAGCAATATATAAAATGATTTAACTATTTTGATGCGTCAATCTTTATTTAAACTAACTTTTTGACAACAGGAAACCTGATTATATACGTGAAAAGAAATAAAACTATTTCGGACAATTTAATGACTTCTAATATCGTTATGATGAGATTTATTTCCATCATTCCAAGAAAGAAAAAATTACGAAAAACATCTAAGGGAGGAGTTTTCTGGTTTGTCAAGTAGTAATCGAGAAATTATTGAAATGTAGTGAGATTTGTTTGGAAGATCTGTCTCAGTGCTTTTTTATGTTGAAGTCTTCAATCAAATCAACCAAACCAAGTTACACATGTTTTGGTCACACATGGTCACTATTTCCCTCAATCATAAATAATCAATATTTTTGAGGGTGGTACGGATTAGGCAACCAACTTCTTAAAGCGTATAACTTGAGAACAAAATTTATTTTAAGTACTTACTGAACAAATATTAATACTAAAATAGAATATTAGTTGCTAAATGACTGTATTTTATTGTTAAAAAATTGAAATGTGTCTGTGGCTGACAAAAATTTAAGTGTAAAAAGTAGTACGATTTAGACAACTATCCTCTACATTAAATATATCCGATAATTGCAATTAATTTGTTTCTGCTACACCAATATTGTTATTTGTTTGAATGAAAAATTCATACAATTCAAAAATTGTTGTTTTTGTCAGAAAATAGAATTTCATAGAGGTTGTAAAGAATTATATGTGACATTACATGGAGTTTGCTGTTTACTCTGATATTGCACATGCTTTATACACAAAAATACTATTTTTTACTTGCATCTATTTGCTTATTTGGTATTTTTTATCTGGACAAGTGGGGCATTGTTTTCTATGTAATTTATTTTACTTTGAACAGAATAAAACTAAACATGAATCAACTGGATTAATATGATAAAAGCATCAGAAGTAGTATTTTTTAAAAGCATCAAAAGTAGTATTTTTTCATGCATGAAAAGTACTATACTTTTTACTTTCCCTAAATTACCCATTCAACAGTGCTTTCTATTTGTTGTAACAAGTAAGAAATTTTCTCTACATGCTTTTTACACTGAATTAAATTAGATAAAACTCTAGTTACTACGATAAATAGTTCAGAGGTTATAAGGGTTTATTATTCAAAAATAGTATTTCTTATACAAAGAAAACCCTTGAAACTTTGAAATTATTTGTCTTATTTACTCATGTTTAGTTTCACTGTATTTATGGTGAAAAATAACGTAACAGCAATGCTTCACCTTTTTAGATAGCTATGCCAGATGCGAAAAAAAGATAGTAGTTTTTGAATACAAAATCATTATAATTTCAAAATTATTAGCTCTATAGTCTCGTATTTTATCTAATTTAATTCCTTCTAAATATACATTAGAAATATAGATTAGAATGTACAGTGCGCAAAAAAAAATAATTGGACAGCCCGGAATAACTTTCGATCTAATGGTCGGATCCTCACGTTCTAGGATTCAAATTAAATGGTTCAAGGGGGTGACCTCAAATATGCTAATTATTTAGTACAGGCAATATTTAAATTGCAAAATCAGACACAAAAACGTACTTTCTCTGAATAAACATATCTTTTTTTTTGACGATTTCGGATTGTTCAGCCCCAAAAATTCGTTGGGGGGGGGCAATTTCGGAAATATGGTCCCCATAGTTTGATCAGGAGAGTGATCCAAGGTTTGAGCCTCATAATGTTAATTTTACTTTTCGCCCATTTCACCATATCTCTATAAGTTTTTAGCGAATTGAAAATTTTTTGCACACAATTACGAAATTTACTTATCTAAAGATAATTCCATGCAAAAAATAAATTTTAGTAAATATTTATTAGTTTTTATTATTTTATTTAATAATATATTTTGTTAGTCAGAAATACGAATCCGCGTATGTTTATTCAGAGAAACTACGTTTTTGTGTCTGATTTAGTAACTTAAAATATCATTTGCACCAATTAATTAGCATATTTGAAGTCACCCCCCCCCCGAGCCATTAAGATTGAGTCCTAGAACGTGGAGATCCGATCATTAGATTAAAAATTATTCCGGATTGTCCGCTATTTCTTAGTTCATTGTACTTATATTACGAAATCAAAAATGAACCAGGTGATTCTCAATGATTTTCAATCGTAATACATTTCCTTATTTGTGACAGAGTTTCCTTTTTTTTCATTCAATTAATAAATAATTAAAAAATAAATTTGACTTTACATGTTTTTTTAACTGATGCAGGCGTGTGGTGTCGTGTTTTTGTCTTATAGTGGTAGAAATCCTTGAATGTGGACTCACATGTTAAATTTAACATTTTTAATTTTTCATTGAGCAGTATTATAATAAAACGTTTTAAGTATTATAAAATAAATTAATCGAAGTTTAAAAACACCAGCCTAGATAAATAGTTTTTGAACTGCAAGATGGTCAATTAATTCATTTTCATAAAAGAAATGTTGAATTCACTTTTTCCTTCAGTTTCTTACAGCCAATTTTGTTGTTGTAACGAGCAAAAAATTGTCATTAATTTTCATACTTTCAGTGAAAAGAGGGGGAGTTTTTAGGGGGATTCAGAATTTATGTCAGCGTTGAAAAAACAAGTTAATAACAGAAGCTATAAAAAAATAAGCCTCCTGCTACCGAATTTTTCTTAGGTAATCAATAACTTTATTATTTTATATTACGCATATTGATTACTTTCTCTTTTATTTTTGCAGAGGGAAATGAGCAGATAAGAGCCACCATTTTGAGTTTAGAATTTATTTTTTTCCCGTCTTTTGCCGTAATTTTTGAAGAAGGAGTTGAAGTTTAATAAAACAGATTTTGTGCTTAATTCAACACATAAAATAAACGACAGGCTGTTGGGATTTTGATGCCGTTAGTTGTATGATTTGTTGTATAAGTAAATTAAGGCGTTAAATTGACGTAAAAAACAACAGCTAAGCGTTTGGAGAAATGTTTATTGTTTTATACGTAATTCCTTTAGAGAGGGTACATTTTCTATTACCGAAGAACTATTAAATAAAAGTGATTTATATTTTGGAGTTTTCCTGCTTTATTCTGTCGTAACAAATTAAAGTGCTTAGTTAATGTATTTTGTAAGAACTTTATGGTTATCCGCTTTTACAATAAACTAGTTAGAAAAATGCCTAGTAGAATTTTTTTTCAATAAAAGTTATTAAATTGATTAAGATATAAAGCACTGAAAGAGTTAATAAAAATAGCATAGCAATAATGTGAGCATTTAAAATATTTTAGCAATGATATTTATTTTAAAAAATAGCAATTTTTTACATTTATTTATTGAGTAATTTAAATATACCTCTATTTTGAGTAAATTAAAAAAAATCATTTCATATAGTTTTACTATTTTGTTATCCCAAATTAAATGTCTTTCTTCTATGTAAAAAAGCGTAATCATGCTCTTTTTCAAATTCAATTACAAAATCAATTCGATCCATTAGAGTACCGTTATAATCCTGAACTGGAAATATAATTCTAAATCTGATATAAATCCTAAGTTGGCATAAAGGAAAATCCGCTATTGCCTTAGAAGTATAATTTTCTCGTAACTAAAACTTTTTCTGTATTTTTCGATGTAATTTCGAAATAATTAAAAAAATTAAAGAAATGCGTTAACTAATACATTAAATTTAGGGGTGCGCATCCTTTTTGAGTGAGGGGCAACTTGCACAGCCTATAGAAAAACGAAGGGCTGCACGCATATTTAGTCATGTTAGCGGCAAATATGATAATTTTTATTTAAACACTTGTACTATAAGCACTAAGTTTTTTTTTTATCAGTAAACTTAGTAATATATTTTCAGAAAATGAAATATTTTTAATTATTTGAATTTATTTAAAATTAAACAAATGAATATTTTTAAAAAAGAAACACTTTTTCCATTTCTAACGTACATAATATATAATTATATAAATTATATATTCCAATCAATGGGATGTAAATTCTAATCAAAACAGAAAAAAACAAAACAAAAAAAAACATTAAGCTTACAGAATGAAAGTGCCAAAAATTAGTACGCATTTTATAGAGTGATACAAATTTGAATTAAATATTTTTATTAAAGAAAATTTATAATGTTTAAACAAAAACCAGGAATTAAAATAAAGCAATTATAGTACAAAGTAAAATTCAATATTTATTTAGTACCGTCATTNCGCATTTTATAGAGTGATACAAATTTGAATTAAATATTTTTATTAAAGAAAATTTATAATGTTTAAACAAAAACCAGGAATTAAAATAAAGCAATTATAGTACAAAGTAGAATTCAATATTTATTTAGTATTATTTTTTAGTTATTATTTCTATTTCTTGAATTATTAGAGGGTTTAAGAATTTTGAATAGAAAACGTGTTCCTTTTACTTTTTTCCTAAAAAAACACCTAATCTAAAAGAAATTAAAACAAAATAAATTACAAACAGTAAGTAGTTTAAAAAATTTCCAGAAGTTTTCGAATTTTTCATGGTGCAATAACATTATATTAAAATATTAGGATTCTATATACCACGAATAAATGCGTGGTGCCAACTATCGAAACGAGGAAAAATAACTTAAAATAAGCAAAAAACAAAATGCATCAAATAGTGATTATTTAAATTCGTGATTAGAAATTCGCGTGTTGTATTAACATCGTAGTTAAAGTAATGCAATAATTGTAAAAAAAAGGATTAAATTTACGATGAAATTAACACGAGTAAAGTGCACCAATAAGTAATCATTTAAATGCGTGATTTTTAAAACTGCGTGCAAATGCGCAGCAGAAAATGCCAAAAAATGATTAAAAAACTACGTGGATTTGCAATACAATCAACACAAATTAAGTACAGTGAAAAGTGATCAATTAAATGAATGATTTATAACTTACCATTCGTAATATTGTAATAAATGTAACGGGAATTCATGAAACACGTAAAAATTAGCAGTTATAAATGCCAAAATATGATTTATACGTCGCTTGGATTAATTAGAAAACAAAAAGCACGTCAAAAAGTGATTACTTAAATGGGCAATATGAAATTTGTGTGTTGTAATGTTGTAATAACATCGTAATAAAAATATGGGATTTTCAAAATCACACGGAATAACGTACTAACGTGCCTTTGAAGAAAAAAAAAATGAAATTTGCACAAATGAAGTACGTCAATAAGTGATCATTTAGATGCGCGTTTTATAACTCAGGAGTTGTTATAAATGTATCGGAAATCTATAAGCCAAGTGGAAATTAGTAGTTATAAATTTCAAAAAACGATCTTAACTTCACTTGGATTTGTGATGAAATGGGCAAAAGCGAAGCTTGTTAAAAAATGATTATTTAAATGTGCGATTTGAAACTCGCGTGTTGTAATAATATCGTAATAAAAACGCTGGATTTTCACAATCACGAAGTGAAGTGTATCAATAACTGCCTTTAAAAAAATCGTTTAGGAATCTAAAAGGAAAACTTAAATAGCAAATCATGTATACCTCGTTACAAATTATACATAATTGTATATAACTCTAGGCGTATTAAATATAGCTAAATATGTAAATATAATTAATTAATTATATATAACTGTTTTTCCGTATCGTTATGATAGTCGAATTTAAAACTTTGTTTCGGATAATTTAGATCAAACTGTTTGGAAATTAAAAGTTAAGAATGCATACGTCTATTTATATTACTAATTGTTCACAAGGCAGTAATAGATCATTAGGAGTCAAAAAACGTCATTTTTCCTTTATGTTAAGCATCTTCCGTTATTACTAAGTTTTTATTTTAAAAGCATTTAAAGTTTTGATACTAAGCAATGCATCAATCGAAATCGGTAAAACTAGAAAACTGAAATAAATAATTAAAATCATTATGAAAAAAGTATTTAATTACTTAGTTAATAAGAAATAGTTAGAAGTAATAATATAATATATTGGTATAATTTGTTGATCACTCAATATGTTATCTGTTTGTTGTACTGCCAGTTAAGAATATTATCAATTATTTACTTTTGCATTAAAAAAGTTCGAACTGAGCTCCGAGATAACATTGTGGTACAAGAAGGCAACTTGTATCAGGCAATCATTTTGATACAGAAAGTCTGCTAGTATATACAATAGAAAACAAAAACATACTTTTTAAAACAAAATTAATACAGCTATTTTCTTCTTAATTAAACGGAACATTATAAGAGGAGTTTTTCAATTCAAAGTTACAATTATAGTTACTACAGTTAAAATAGATAATTAAGCTTATTATTAAAGTACAAATGAAAGATTATTATTATTCGTAATAAGACAGATTGAATTTTTCCAAACCTTAATGAGAAAGAAAAAATTTGTATAATTATGAGAGAAATCATTAATTTTAAGAAATTTGGGATATGAGAGTAGTGCAGAAATAAAACACAATCCATTAAAATCGCGCTATATGTTAGCTTGCTATTTTAAAACTTTGTGCGATATTGAAAGTTTGTGTTTTATTTTGATATTGTGCTTTTTGTTTTAATAAAAGTATTAAGAAATATAAGTCGCAATCACAAATTTTTTGAAGAAAAATTTTAATAAAAAATTCTTACTGAAATATGAAATATTGATTTTTTTTATTTAATCACCTTAAAGTAAGGGAAGCTAATCATGTAAAATTGAAACTAACGTTCTGATGTAGTTAATTGAAGAAGCCAATTTGTTTTTTGAAGAGATAAAACTTATTGTTTCTTTAGATATAATTTTAGAAGGCAGTTACAGTTTTTTCTTCAAGTTAAATGATTGAATCCTTTAATTGTTGTTCTTTTTAATTTGTTTCCTCGAGAAATGAATGCACTTAAAAATAAGAGACAATGAAATAAAGCGAGAATATTTGAGTTGCTGTTATAATTTTTTTAAAAAGGGGTTTAATAAAAATTTTATTTAGGAAAAAATCGCTGTTACTTAAAAAAATCAAGGGCATAGATTTAAAAGAATTTTCTTTTCTGCCAGACTTTATCTTGATAAATTATCCAGAATGCATGTTATATCTTTTGACTTGAAACTTTGAGTTGAAACTTTGTTGAGAATGATCACTTATTTCGCCGGTTTTTCTAATCAAATCAAAATCGCGTATTTCTTAGCTTTAACAGTATTTAGTTAATAAATATGCTAAGCTTGTGGTAATATAGTGGTAACCACTTTTCTAAAGATTAAACTTATACATCCAACTGTTTCTTAAACTTACCCCTCTTGCTTAGTAAATATAGACTAAAGACTACCTGTTTCTCAGACTATAGACTGGACAACAATACAATAACATGATTAAATATCATTAGCAAACTAAGAGAAATGGTTTATTGCTTTTGTGGGATTCGTGGAAGTTTTAAAAAGTGGCTTATTATATTTCCCCTAGCTATTCATATATTCTAACTGTTTGTTTATCCTCATATTAAATATTTTAAATTCTTAATTAAATACTTTACAACTCTTATAAGTTTAGAATTAGTTCAATTGAAACTTTATAGTTCTCAAGACTTTTCCTTTTAAAGAAACAAGGTGTTTCTATCTTAATGAATAGAGATATCCGTCGAAGGAAGATAAGGAGGTTATTTCTTGATTAGTATAAATTAACACATTGGTGTGCATCAACTTCTATTAAAGAGATAACTTCACCAAATATCTCGAGAATCGGATCAGAGTGTCATCCATCTCAATTACTAATAAAGGGAGAAACCTCGAATTGCGAAGAAAAGACAGGAGAAAGTGTCTAACATTTTATCAGCAAGGGATAGAAGTAAATGACTTAAAGCAATGGCAGTGCTTTTCCCAAAGTGCTTGACCTAAATGAGAACCCCTATTGAGGATTTCCAGAAAAGAGATTCCCTAAACAGTTTCCCACAGATAAACGAATAAAAGCTACTTTTGATGAGTTTCAATTCTAGTTGAATTGAGGTTAAAATACTGCTTATCGAATCGAAGGAGAATTTAGAAGAATAAAAGTTTTGTATTATGGCCCAAAGACAGTTTACCGAACAATCTTACTGTATAAATAGCGTTTTTGTTTGAAAGTTATCTGCCTCTCCGCACAAGGATATTGAGTGGTTTTTGAATCTTCTGCCGTTTTTTATCAAAATTGTTTAGAATGAATTTCTAATACAGTATGAAAATAAAATAAATCGGCATTCATCTTTTCAGGGAGATAGTTTTGAATATATTTTAGAAGGCAGTTACAGTTTTTTCTTCAAGTTAAATGATTGAATCCTTTAATTGTTGTTCTTTTTAATTTGTTTCCTCGAGAAATGAATGCACTTAAAAATAAGAGACCATGAAATAAAGTGAGAATATTTGAGTTGCTGTTTTAGGGTTTTTAAAAAGAGGTGTAATGGGGTGGATAAAGAATTTTCTTTTCTGCCAGACTTTATCTTGATAAAATATCCAGAATGCATGTTATATCTTTTGACTAATAACACTTTAAGTAGTATGGCCCAAAGACAGTTAATGAGCAATCTCACTGTATAAATAGCGTTTCTGTTTGAAAGTTATCTGACTCTCTGTACAAGGATATTGAGTGGTTTTTGAATCTTCTGCCGTTTTTTTATCAAAATTGCTTAGAATGAATTTCTAATACTGTATAAAAATATAATAAATCGGCATTCATCTTTTCAGCGAGATAGTATTGCGGGAGTTTTGAATATATTTTAAAAGGCAGTTACAGTTGTTTCTACACGTTAAATGATTGAACCCTTTAATTGTTGTTCTTTTTAACTTGTTTCTTCGAGAAATGAATGCACTTACGAATAAGAGAAGATGAAATAAAGCTAGAATATTTGAGTTGCTGTTTTAGGGTTTTTAAAAAGAGGTGTAATAAAAATTTTATTTAGGAAAAAATCGCTGTTTTTAAAAAAATCAATGGCGTAGATTTAAAAGAATTTTCTTTTCTGGCAGACATTATCTTGATAAATTATCCAGAATGCATCTTATATCTTTTGACTAATAACAATTTAAAAAGTAGTCCTCCACGAAGGCTAGTTTTTTCCAATGCTTGAGTTCTTTTGTCTTTTGGATTGGGTACAAAATCACAAGGTTATGGAGTTGTACATTGATAGTCGTTAACTCAGAATTGAGTCAGTTGCTCAACGCTGGCCATAAAATAAAGTAAAATTTAAATAGCAATATATTTATTGATATTACTATTAAGGAAACGAAACCTAAAATACATTTTATTTTATCACTCTATTCTAAAAATCTTAGAAGTGTAGTAAGCAATTAAAGAATTTTTTTTAATTTTTCAACAACTTAACCAGTTAAATTAATGCTTTATTTTATTAAATTAGTCCTTAACTATGACTATTGTGCAACTTTTATGAACTAATTATATTTGTAACTTTTAAAGATTTATTGTGTTCTAATGCTCAAGTATATGTAATAAAGCAAAAACAAGAGGGATATTATTTTACAGTTATTATTTTTTCTTTGTAGTAACTAAATAAAATAGATGATGTTACGATGCTAGACGAAGCTTTAATTTCATATTGTTTAAATCACTGCATTTTTATTAATTTAAATAGCTAAAATCCGTATTTTTTGATTTAATTTATGATTAAAAGTAAACAACTTTTTGATATTTTTATGTATTTCTTAATTTTAAATTTTTGCCTGCTTTCATATTGAAAGCTACGATAGTTAAAATTTTTCAAGCTTCAACAAAAGTATTTTAAATTTAAATAGACCATTTAAGTTTCATTCCTCAAATATGCGAGTTTTGATGCTTTTAATCTTCCTTCACCAAGATTCATCTCTATAATTGTTTGATGGACTTTGATATGGTTGAATCTGTATAATTCCAAAACTGAAAATCATAAGACGAAATCGGGCACTGATTTCGTCAATTGCTTGCAGCTATAAGTTTTTACAGATAATGATTTTTCTGTAATTGTTTAGAAATCATGATAACCATTAACAGTAATCATAACTTAAAGATTATAAATGAAGATTTTCCTTAATACTGCAACTAATAATATAATAATATACGACTACAGATATCTTAGAGATAATCATAATTTCAAGTTATCTTGATTACATTATTATCGATATTGTAAATAATTGATTACTTCTCTTCAAATTTTCCAAATTATATATCTGAATGAAATTAAGTATTTGGTTTTGCAAATGATGTCTGATGATATTTGATGATTCAAGGAATATTGAGAAAGCGACGGATGTCCAAAGTAGTAAAAATGTAAAATAAATATTAGATAAAAAAAATTAAAAGAGAGAATATATGCCATAGAAAATAAATAAATCTACAGGTCAACATAGTAATTAATAATGAATGAATCAGTGATTAAATGAATCAGAGAAGTAATAAATGAGTGTACCAGCAGAAAATAGAGAATGAATAAATAAAATGTTCAGTTAATCAATAAATAAACAAATAGATGCATAATCAGACCATTGAGTGATTACATTAGCAAATCAGTCAGGGAATCATCTATTAAAGGCAATTAATAAATTAGATCTACTAATTAATGAACAGGCTAATAGAGGATTCAGAAAAATAAGAAATCAATACATTTACAATTTACGACATTTTATTTTATTAAAATTAATTAGTTTTAACTTGTATAGAGTTTTTACCCTTTTTCGACAGTTTTTACTATTTATTTGAATTATATTAAAACCGCAATTTATCTTCCGCTAAAATGCTTCAAATTTTGAAAAAATACATTACATTTTAATCATGTTTGAGCAATGTTTGCTTAAATCACAATGCTTTCAAAATTGTATCTAGTCATGCTAACCATTATAGCTTTCTTTTAGTCACTTTGAGAAGAAAATTGAACTAAGTTTTGTTACATCTCTAAATGTGTCATAAAATGATTCTGTGAATAATCTCCTATCATCAAGTTTGTCCCAATATTTATCAAAAGAGTTTACCATGTTTTCCGAGATAAGTTCAAAATTACAAACTTAGAAATTTGATAATTAAAAATCTTACTTCCAGCTAATGGATCAACCGTTCAGTGATGGAGATCAAAGAAAATAAAATATTTTGAAGCTCTAATCTCTGATTCTTGATTCTGAACATAAAGGAGTATATAAAGAAGTATATAAATGCTGCAAATGCACATATATATACTTCTTCAAAAATGTAAATCATAAAGCTTTAAAGCCATCATTATGTACATACAAGGTCAACATAAAATAACTTTGATAGCTTATGACCCAGAGGAAGCATCTCGTTCAAAATATATAAAGCCTTGTATAATGCATAGCTTATAATAACTAAGGTTGTAATCTGGCCTCTCGAACTAACCAGATTGCAATTCACCAGATTGCTCACTGGCTTCAAGTACAGGCAAAATTATCTTATAATCACACTTCTTCTTCTTCTCATTGGCACGCCAGCCCAGGATGGACCTTGGCCTTCTCAACGAGCCTATGCCAAGACATTCTTCCCTTAGCCAAGGTTCTCCAGTTTATTATCCTTAAAACTTGTGGGTCCTTTTCAAGGCAGTCTAAAAATCTTAGGTTTGGCCGTCCTCTTTTTCTTGTACCTGTAGGCCTGGCGCTGAAATTTTTTTTGGTTGTCCTGCTATCCTCCATTCTTATAATGTTGCCTGCCCATTTAATCCTTTGAATTTTGATAAATTTAATGACATCAGGTTCTTTATATGCTTTGTAAAGTTCCGTGTTTGATCTTCTAATCCAGGTACCGTTTTTACTTATTCCACCAAAAATGCTTCGCAGTATTTTTCTCTCAAATCTAGCTATCATATTTTCATCTCCACGGGTCATTGTCCAGGTCTTATAATCACAATATACATGTTAAATACATAATAAAAATTCTTTAAAAACTAAGTGATTCAGATAAGAGTTAATAATTAATTTTTAAAATATGCAATTTTTTTTTAAAAAATCACCGATACTCAAGACAGTAAGAAACTTAAATTTGGTAATAAATTAAAAGTAAAATTTTTAACTGGTTTATTACTATTTTTTAAAGTGGTGAAGAGCCAAATATAGCTCCTCCAGGAAAGATGTTTGAATACAATACCCCTTTTATAATGGAATAAACAGAGACAGGGACTGATTTATTCCTTCCTTTAAGATCTGGTCAGTTTCAAATCTCTTTTACTTCACGTCATTAGGTTAGTGCCATTCTCGGAGGGCCCAGCTGTTAACACTTACAAGAGATGAATTGACATGCGGAATTCTCTACAGCTGCTAATTACGGTCAGATGTTGTTAAGCCTAATTTAATATTAGGCTTAGAATCTAGGATATTTCCTTGTCCTTGCTTTTAAGACCATTGGATAAATTTTGTGGCTTGGCATACAATTTCAAGAGATCATGTTGTTCTTACTTAATTATCCTTTCTTAATCGGATTGCAAAGGAATTCTGTGCTTGGTAATAAAATATTTAAGAAAGGGTAGAAATCCTTTTTGATTAGCTCACAGGTAAATGAAACAAATCTTATTTCATTGACTTTTCTGGTTTGGGGATGCTAATGAATAATTCTGAATACTAATGATTTATGTGACTAACTATTATTGAAACTTATACGAATTAATGAAAAGAATTTTTACATTTATAAAAATGTTTTTAACTGATTTATTCTAAATTTTGTTTTTTATTATTGGACTGTATCATGATAAAAATATTTTTGTACCTTACATTGAAATATTTCGATCGTTATTAATTAAAATTAAGAATAGTAAAAAATCGTTCGAAAATTTTTATTTCATTTTATTATCTATTGAGAACTTTTTTTTTATAATTTCGTTCAAGAAAGTTTTGATTTCAGTTATTTTTTGAATAAAAATGTTTAAAAATTGCTGTTTCTTTTTCTTTTGCAAACAGTACTTTAAATTGTTTTGAAATTATAATTCTGCCTATCTGATATATTAGTTAATATATTTATACGCTTTCACTATACATCGCATACCATAAGCCGAGTTAAAAACCAATTTTATTATTTGTCAGAAAAAGGAGTAAAATTTAATTTTTAAGTTCCATTAGAATGTATTAGTGGCTCAAGTATTTGAAAAATTTTAACGCAAGTATCTACGATGGAAACAAAACATGAATTTCAATTTATTTAGGTTTCTTTATTTTTATACTCTGAATTATTAATCTCTTACTTTATATGTCTCTTTGATAATAGCAATTTATAATACAAAGTATTTAAAACATGATTCGGCCTGTTGAAGTCGTGTTTTATATGACAAAGATTATGTTCAATAAAAAAGCATGAGATGTAATTGTAGTTCAAATTCCTTTATTTCAAGAAGAATTATTATTCCCTCGAATATCATCTCCCTTGAAACCATATTCATACATCTATAAGTACTGAAAAAATTCAAGTACTACCAGTTGTAATGCCCCAAAAGACATTACTGTAGCCCAGAGATTTAAAGAGATGATAGAAAGAAAAACATAGCTAATTATGTCACAAACTTTCATGGGGATTCTTGAATTAAAAATACATAAATAACCCATTTTGAGTACTCGACTTTTGATAACTATCCTTCTAAACTTTCACTCTTTACTCATGAGACAAAACATTAAAATTAAAGAAAATCTTCTTTGTTTCGTTTCTAGTCTTCTGGGTAATTCTTCTTTTTCTGTCTCAATTTAACATATTATGTGAGTGGATGTTTATTATAGAAATTTCTTTTTTTACTTTTCTCTCTTTTTCTTTTTGAGGATTATGGGACTGCACAAACTCTAGAATAGCAACAAATTTTACTGTTAATATACATTAATCTAAATGCCCCCTCCCGAGTGACCTTATGCAAAACGTTAATTTACAGTTAAATTTCCAAGTTCTAATGTGTTGAAATTATGTTAGAAGCAGCTTATGCTAGAAAAAAAACTTTTAATACTTTAGATTGTTTCATATTATTTCTAATGTGTTATGCAACAATTAGTATGACTTTTTTTTACATTTAGGTAAATTTTAGTAGTTTATGAAAATAGAATTAATGTTCATAAGTTAATTAAACGAGCTTTCAATGGTTTCAGCAATTTTTTTTTAAATAAAAGAATAAAATAAACGATTTTCAAAGCTTTGTACTATATTTTAAAAATTAGTAGATTTAAGACAGTCTCAGAATTTGAAAAATGTACTCTAACTTAAGTTTTGAAATTCCATTTGGAAATTTGAAACAGATAAGGCAATTTTTAAAACAAAGCGTGCAATATAGGTTAAAAACATTGATGCATATTTAAAAGATGCCGTGCGTGCTTCGATTTGAGATAGTGTGCCATCTACAAATTCAATGTAGGTCATCAAATGTATTCGTGGAATGTGAATAAGGGTGACTAAGAAGATGCTAAATAAACTGATGCATTTAAATTAATGAGGTATTTAGAAGCAAAGTTCACAAATTCAATGTAGGTCATCAAATGTATTCTTGAAATGTGGATAAGGGTGACTAAGAAGATGCTAAATAAACTGATGCATTTAAATTAATGAGGTATTTAGAAACAAAGTTCACAAATTCAATGAAGATCAACAAATGCATTCTTGGAATGTGGATAAGGGTGACTAAGAGGATGCTAAATGAGCTGATGCATTTAAATAAATGAGGTATTTAGAAGCAAAGTCCACAAATTCAATGAAGGTCATCAAATGTATTCTTGGAATGTGGATAAGGGTGACTAAGAAGATGCTAAATGAGCTGATGCATTTAAATTAATGAGGTATTTAGAAGCGAAGTTCACAAATTCAGTGAAGTTCCTCAAATGTATTCTTGGAATGTGGATAAGGGTGACTAAGAAGATGCTAAATGAGCTGATGCATTTAAATAAATGAGGTATTTAGAAACAAAGTCCACAAATTCAATGAATGTCATCAAATGTATTCTTGGAATGTGGATAAGGGTGACTAAGAAGATGTATACCTGCCAACTTTTAATCTTTTCTAGAATGATTTTCCGCAGTGGTAGAAAAATGGAATTTTTACAATTTAAGGCAGAAACATACACTGTATTTTGAACAAGTTTATACGGACTACCAAAAAAGTATTACATATTAATATATATGATTAATTTTTTTAAAAATAATGGTGGATCTAAAAGTTTATAAATGCACGGAATATATAAAAAGCATACATTTTACTACCACTTTAAATACAGAAATAAAATTTTACGCCAAATGCGTAAAAGTTGGCAGTTATGAAGATGCTAAATGAGCTGATGCATTTAAATTAATGAGGTATTTAGAAACAAAGTCCACAAATTCAATGAAGGTCATCAAATGTATTCTTGGAATGTGGATAACGGTGATTAAGAAGATACTAAGTAAACTGATGCATTTTAATTAATGAAACATTTAGAAGCAAAGTTTTATTTTAGTTTTCCACAAATAATAGACATAAAAACAAGTTAGAATGATTTTTCATCGTACTCTCTCGATTTTAAAGTTCTCTTCTAAAAAAGATGCTAGCCAAGTTGAACAATTTACGTGTTCGTACTTATTAGGTAGGTCGCACACTGAGGAAGCAATCGGTATGAAAAAGGCATACAGTTGGCATATTCATCAACTTTTGCACCAGAATGCGCAGAGGTGATGTGTGCATGCTAATGCAAAAGTATGAGTATCTGCCCCTCGTATGCCTCTTACTTACCGCTTTCTCCTTCAGAGGGAGGCCTGCTTTAATCATATTTTGACAATTTTTAAGAAATCGAAATAGATAATAAAACTTTGACGTAATACTTTAAGCGAAAGAGTAATTTAAACATAAACATTTCAATCAGAATAATGAAAAAAAAATTCAAATGTGACACACATAAACTGTTTTAAGTTCCTGTCTCTTTCTGTTAAAGTGACATAAAGTCAAATCAATTTGCAATGAAAAACAAGATTTTTATTCACAATTAACAGCGTTTCGATACATTTTGTGGATAAAGATTGAGTGTTGAGTGTTGCACATCACTTTCGTTGCATGTTTTCTTGTCCACAGCATCATAGCTGTTTATGAGTAAATAAGCCGCTGCTTTCTATAATTAACTGGACTAAATAATTCGAGAATTCAGGGCTCAGCTTATTTAGATATCAATATTGGTGAGCAACAGGGGATAGAGCAATCACTGAGGTGAACCAGGTTCAAAACCCAGCGGCGGTTAGTTGAGACGAATTCGGCTCACGGCTCGAATCAACCACATTGCTGGAATAAATATATCCTCAGTGGTAGACGGGTTATGTGTTAGAATTCACTTGCCGACAGGCTAACTGGGTAAAGATTTTCGTGGTTTTCCTCTCTATGTAACACAAATGTGGGTTAGTTTCATCAATAAAGTCCTCCATGAGGACTAGTCTGTCCCAATGCTTGATCCAGGAGTTCCCTTGTCTTCTGGGTTGGTTCAGCATTATAAGAATAAGGAGTTGAATATTGATAGTCGTAAACTCAGAAATGGATTGGCTGTTCACAGTTGGTTATGAAGTAAAATCAGATCAGTTTTCTGTCATGGTAATAATCAACGTCATTTCGTACGAGTTACGCATTTTACTTTCAAGATGCTAGAATATTTTTGCTCTCAAACAGCTGTAAAAACGTCTTTCAAGATTATCATTCAATTTCTATTTTTCTAAGATGTTAACATTTGCAGACTATTGATAAAATGTCAAGCTCGTATAAATTGTTTTGAGTCTGGACGCAGATTTCAATTGTTTATGCAGAATTCAGTATGAGAGTATACTATATTTTACATTATCAGTTTAGGCCATTTATACTTAATTACTAAACCATGTGTTTTTAATAAAATGAAAGTACTGAATTTTATGTGCAACTAGTGGTGTAGAAATCTTACATCACTTTCATAGTAATCAGCTGAATAAATATACAAAAGGAAAATTTGAGAAATTTGAGGTGAAATTCAAGTTTACAATGCTCGATAAAAAAAGACATTTGAATTTCCTGAATCTTCAACATCAATACTTCGTTCAGCGCAGATCGGCTGAACAATATGTGAATACAACACTCATGTGCAAAATTTAAATTCGGTAATGATAAAATATTGTAGTTCATTTTCTGAACTATCCTGACTTGACGGATTTATGTTAAGTATTGAAATGATGCTTTCTAAATGACAAAAAAGGAACAACCAACAAAAAATAAGATAATTTCTCATTAAAACTATGTTTTTTTTTGGCAAACCAATAAATAAAGCAAAATGTAAAAAAAAATCATATCAGGTGATTTTTTCTTTATAGTGAAACATATTTCATAAAAATTGAAACAAAAATTCCTATTCAAAAATAAAATAAATAAATGCCTACAACTTTATTGAGATTTATTAAGATTCTATTTTAAATGATGCAATTTAAATTTTGTTTCAAAGTTTCAAATTGATGATTACGTCAGAGGACAAAATAGATGCTGTCTTTTGTATTTAAACTAACTTTGAAATGCAAATAAAGAGTAGATAACAAAGTTAGAGAAACTAGATTTCGATTCAGTGAGATACGAACATCTGACGCAATTAATTTTAGAGAATTGAGCTTTGATCAAATGACAGATTCCAAACTTTAGTCTAATGCAGACAAATAGAGTTGTTCACTCAATTTAAAATTTATTCTTATACGCGGATTGAGGAACGGTATTTCATCTAACAAAACTAGTCTCAAAATTTTATATTATGCCAAACTACTAAAATAAAAGTTGATGATTCCATGTAAAGTTAGAATATTGTTTAAATAATAATTACTTCATGTAAAATATATATTGAAGAATGATTTGTTCTAAATAATAACATATAGTAATGCTTGGGATTATTAAGGGTATTAATAATATCTAATGGTGCTTATGATATCTAATTCCACTTAAAATATCCAATGGTGCTTATCATATCTAATTATAATTTAGACATCAAAGGATAATTGAAAAATCCTGCAATATGACTGCTAATGATATCTATCAAAATGTGAAAAAAAAATTATACGTAATATTCTACGTTTGTTAAGCTCATAAGCACAATTATTTCTGATCGAAATTATTTATTGATGAAAAATTTAATTGAGATTCAAAATATGCAGAAGGAAATGCCCCATGGAACGTTTGTTACTTTTAAGAAATAAACTAATTTCTACAGAAAAATCATTAAACACATATACTCAATATCACTAAACACATATTTGGTTTGTCTTTGATGACCAAATGTAAATTTTATTTGTTAAAGAAATAAAACACATACATATGATTGGTTGAAACTTAAGAAATAAATTACCCGAATAACCAAATTAATGATAACATTGGTTTAATCATTATGTATTAAAAAATCAAAAAAAAATCAATAAAGATTATTTTTATTTAAATTTTTTATTATTAGTTTTTGATAAAACTCTAATAAGTTATGAGTTTATTTTGGCCATAAATTAAGGTTTGTATAGTTTTGAAAGTCATCCTACAGAATGTTCAGGAAGAACTAAATATTATTTAGAACTTCATTTCTGAATTAGTTCTATACACTTACGGCCACTGTTGGAATATGTGCATACGTAATAATCAGTCATGTTATTATTTCAAAATAAGATTTTTTCAGTTTAGTATAATCATGATAAGTTATAATAATTTTTTTTGTTTACTATTTGATTTGTATCTTTTACTCATGCAGCTAAGGTGTCAATATTATTGCAGTTCATTTATATCTATTTTAATATTTATAATAATTTTTTTTCCAATTACCGTATCAATTAACAAATTTAGGTTAATAAAACTTTTAAGTGATAAATATTATTTTTACAAAATCTTATAAGAAAATATTCTGGTAGTTTATTTAAGATTTCAACAGAAAAAATTCTACAATTAGTGCAATTTAAAATATTTGCATATCCTAAGCATAGCTTAATCTGTCGTTTTCTGTACCACTTATTCAGGTTTTGTTGAAAATGATGTTAATTTTTTTATTGATATTGTGTTTCTTTATATAATGCTAATTTTTCTCCTCATATTGTTCAGAAAAATGTTAAAAACTTTTTATTTAGAGGAATTTTTGCGTTTTGAACAAATTCAATCAATTCTAGATATAAAATTTTATAGCTATTATTGAAGTAAACCAACTTGAATTAAGCACGAACAATGGCACAACATTGCTTTATTCATGTTATTTCTCTATATTCCTTCATAGTATCCTCATCTTTATTTGTGTCTTGCTAGTACTAGAAATGACTGGGATTTTTTTTAAGAAAAAGGCTGATGCCTTAAAAATATATTGCTTAAAAATATTTTTTAACTCTTGGGGGGAATGATTACAGTATTCTATAATTATTTGTAGGGGTTACACTTCTGATTGGAATAAATTTCCCTCCTCGATCTTTTGAAATTCAATTAAATTAGTTAAATAGTTATAGATTCTTATAGAGGTAGCACTGGGTAATTTGTGTCGAAATTCATGCACAGTTACTTTGGGAACTATTAAATTCAAGAGAAAAAAAAATAAGTAAATAGGATTTCAGGTCTGCAAACATCTACAATAAAATAAAAAAAATTTTTACTAAATATCTAAAATGTTATAGAAAATAATATTTTAACATACATTTCAAAATAAATTAGACAAATTCAAAATTTGAAAAAAATTCAAATATATATATAAAGCCTGATAAGCTTATACTGATGGTTTTAAGTACTGGGGAAATTTTAAAAACATTTGCTCACTTAATTGCTATTTTACTACCACTTATAACATCGAATGAGTTAAAACTTCCCAAATAATAGCTTTGTGGTTGAAGCATTATAAAAACACACATGTAAAATTAAGCTTAGCAGATAATAAACATAAATTCCATAATTATTTACTTTTAAGAATTATTACATGAACTCTTTAAGCTAAAACTTATATCCTATAAAATCTCTAACTTCAGATGAAAATGAATATATTTAAATCAAAATAAAACTAAAAAAACCAGTTATAGCCCATCATAAAGTAAACTATCATGTAAAATGTAATCAAATGTTACTTATAAATGCAATCTGAATCATTTTATCTTTCCTAGAGTATCTTTTCTATTTATAAGTACAGTTTTCAACTATTATAGTGAGAGCGCATATTTGATAAAATATCCATAATAAACCAATAAACAAGTAAATTTAATTATTTTATAGTATTTTCATTAGGAATTATTGAGTTGTTAAATAATTATCCTTAGAATTCATGATCATAAAAAGAATTGAATGCGGAAGTTGTTGTTTTTAATACTATAAATTGTTCAGTTTAACTATGTTTAACTTATACAACAAAAAAAGATAAGCTGAAAATGTTCTACTTTTTGCTAAAAGAATAAAATTTTATCAAGCGAAAGTTGTCAAAGTAGTTTACCCGTTAAAAATAATTAAAAAAATGATAAATCAGGAAAAAAAAAATCAAAACATATTCTACTTTAAATGCATGATATCAAACTATTCCAGCTCAAATAATTTAAATCTAGAAATATGCTATTTGTATGCATACCAAAAAATCAAAGGAAAATAAGATTAAAGTTGCGGTATTTTATCGTTAAAATAAATAAGTGTTAAATTCAATGCATATTATTTATGACGAGCAGGAAATTAAAAACAAAATAATTTTTATAAAATAAATCAGTTATTCCGTTCCAATTCAAATATTTCAAAGAGAAATTAATTTTATTTGATTTAACTACCTATAAGCAATTTAATTTGGTTAATTCAATTAATAATAATTTGTTATGATTTTGCTATAACTTTTAAAGTAAAGATTGTATTGGCAAATAAGTTTATCGTTTTCGATAATGTGAGATAATTTGCGGAAATATTTTTTTGAATTGACATTTTATGAACTTCCATTTATAAGCATTATTTATAAAAAAATCTTTTCGCTCATAAATATTTTACCTTAAGTTCGTTTAAAGACTTGGAAAAACGGCATCGATTTTCAGCGTAATAAGCAGCACATGGTGATATGAAATATTATATAAAATATGACCGTAACCAAAGGAAATTCCTTAGCAATTGAAAAGAAAATTAAATGGCAAGTCTTTTCATTAAAAAGTCCGAGGAAAAATTAGAAGGAAAATTAAGACTCATAAATTCATATCTAAAAACATATACAACTTAAATTCTTAACTTCTGACAGTATATTTCTGGGTACAGTTTAAATTAATTGACTTATGTTAATATGAAAAAGGGAAAGGAGGAAAAAGAAGAGGAAAATTTTTTTCCAAGATAATGCATACGTTAAAAATAGATTGACCAATCTAACAGTTAACATAATTACAAAGCAGAAATGATAGGAAGGTTTTAATCAGTATAGTATGAGATTAATATAATCGGTGCTATCCGAACCGAAACTTGTCCCTACTTCCTTTGGGATCATATCTTTCAAAATCAAACCATTCTTCATAATTTCTCTGTCCAAAATCAAAATAATTGTAGTAAAAAAATGAAGAAGCATTTTATGAGTCAAAAGCTAAAACTTGAAAGGGATAAGTTTAATACTTCTTATTAAACTTTCTAAAAACTTCTTAATAAAATTAGAATGAAAATTTAAAAATAATACTTTTTTTTAGCTTTTGCGTCGAAAATATTTTACTTTTTTTCAAATTTTTGATTTAACTAACTAAAGCTACGTTAGTTTAAGAGTATATATTTTATGTAAGTTTAATTAGTCGGAATTATGTACATTTAAGAAACAATTATTGCAGAACGTTGTTTATGCTCAGAGCCAAATAATTTAAATGTGCATTTAAACTCAACAAAGATTGCAAATAATTCTTATAATCTGAAAAATGTCTTTTAGATGAAAATATATGATTCCTGCATAGTTTTGCTGAAATTAATGAATCTGTAATTATATACATACATATTTTTTTACCGTGTCCCATTTTTTTAAGAATCAACTTTTCTGCTTGGCGACTTTGTATTTACAATGAGGGTAATTAAANTTAAATTTCATTTGATTCTGATGATTCTTTCATGGTGTTGCATTTTCTACAAACAGCAGTTTAAATCACCCTCATTGGACCGCCACCACAAACATCGCTGATTTTGGTGATCTTGGCAACTTTTGCGATATTTTTATGGAGAACGCTGTATCTACTTTCTCGAAGTCTCGAGGCTCTAGAATCTTTAGGCAGGGAAATATCGTAGACATAACTTAAATCATAGTGACTTTTTTCCTACAATAATGATAAGTGATGAACCATGATGATTTATATAACTGAATAAAGTCACATTTTGTTTATACAGAGTCATATAATTTTATTTAACGGACAGAAAGTACGTTAAAATAGTATGTTATAAGTATTTTAACGAGTTGAGAACAAAGTTGAATCAGCAAATGTCAGTACTTTGTTTACTTTAATAAACATCATTCTTAAAACTGCTAACTAATAGCCACTATAAGTTTTATAATATTATTTAAATAAATACATTTTTATTCACACCTTTTCAAACAGATCCTTGAAAGATTATCGCTTAAAGATACTTAATGATCTATTTATCTTAGTTTCCGTTTATAAAAGATATTTATCTAGTCATTCAAAAACGAAAAAGGCTATTCATTGAGTGTGTATTTAGAGAAATATTTCGTATTAATGGATACAAAAGCATTAATCTTGTTTAAAAATATTTACGATGAAACGTGCGAATAATACGAATTCAATGAAACTCTCAATCTCACAAATTTTTACGAAATTATTCTGGAAGTATTTCAATACAGTTTGTATTGAAAATTCTAATTTGAAGTATTTTATTTGAATAAAACATTCATTGTCTTTAGGGAGATTGAGCTTTACGAATAAACTGATACCTTTCATTTTCGTTTTATCAAGTTCCACTGAGAATTTAATGGTGTAGAAACGGTATATTAATAAACTTTTATTTGATCACCATAATAAGTATTACTTGAAGCAACCCAAACAGTATTGAAGCTTTTAAACTTAGCCAGACAGCTTAACGTAACACTAAATCTTGAAAACTCTAACATATCAAAATTTGATTGGAATTCAACTCATACTACTGACACAAAATGTTATAAGATTTGACATAAATATCTTTTTGATTAATATTATACAAAGTAGTATCCATCGATTTGAAGAAAAAAAATTAAAAGTAGAAGATTGGAATGTTCAGTTTGCAGAGTTTTGATTAAGGCACTTGTTGATTAGACACTAAATTATTCTCCATAAGTCTTAAAATTAGTTAAAATGTTTCTCCACAGATGACGCTGCTGATTGGGAAACTTTTAACAATGTCTTAACTATTGTTTGCAAGAGCAATTTTTTTAAGCAACTTATTGATTCTGATCACTGTTTTACGAATTTCTGGTCATTGTTTTTGATTTTCTCTTACGATTCTTTAATATTTTGCTTTTCCAGATGAAGCTTTTAGTTTTTTCATTAAGTCAATAAAGCTTTTTCATTAGATTAATACACAAAATACTAAATGGGTATTGCCCCAAAAATAGGAAGATTTTAATCATTTACTTAAGTATTTTGTTAGGTAAGCTATTTCAATAACTAAGATCATAATACATAGGGACAGATTCAAGAGATAGTTTTAATATTTAATATATATACACCGAAGAGCCATTATATTATGACCACCCTCCCTCTATAACAATGGGCTCTCCCAGGTTTTCATGACTTCTCGCCCAGGAACAATGTTTTCATGGGGCACATTAGGACCCATAATCCTCATAGAACAATCCCTGACGTCTGTAAGCTACATAGTTGCAGACCAGGTTCACCCAGTCATGGCGACAGTTTTTCCTGCGGGGGATGGTGTTTACCAACATGATAATGCACCATGTCATAAGGGTCGAATCGTCATGAATTCATTCCTAGGACTTTCAAGTCATGTCTTGGTCCCCAAATTTACATCTTATTAGCAGGGTGGTCATAATGTAATGGCTCTTCGGTGTATATCATAATTAATAATCGTAAATATGTAAATATATCATGAAAAGTAACGTAAATTAGTTTAAAGGGAAATTAAACAAATAGGAAACCAACTTACTACCACAAATCCATATAAAGTTTATGGTTTTACTTATAGTTTGTGACTACTTTGTGTAATTTTTTTCTTTATCGTAGAGTTGGTAACTTATTTTTAAAAATTATTTTTAAAATTTATTTACATTTTAATTGCATTGTTGGTTGCTGAAAATAAAAAAGTGTTGTTGAAAATTTTAAAATTGTTTATGAATATTTTGTTCTGATATCAATAAAATATTAAATGAGATAGAATAATTTGTTTTCGCAAAGCCACAGCAGTTAGCAACAACGATGTTTTTAAAATTTATCACTTTCCTTTCATCTTGCTTATAGTATATAACTATCTTCCCTTTTCTGAATTTATTCACTGTTTTTCAGAGCGCGCATAATCGAAAAAGGCCAGTAGTTCTTTTTTCTTACTAGCTTGCATTTTCATTTTCATCGTTTCTAAGTATAATGTTTT
Source organism: Parasteatoda tepidariorum (assembly GCF_043381705.1). NCBI lineage: Eukaryota > Metazoa > Arthropoda > Arachnida > Araneae > Theridiidae > Parasteatoda > Parasteatoda tepidariorum. Next base: position 51,692,908 of record NC_092214.1, read on the forward strand.
TTTTCTCAAACTTCTTGATGGTGTTTTTCTTCCATGTATTTTTTATTTCTTACCTCCTATTCTCTTAAACTTTTTTTTAGCTTTTATTTTAAAAAAGAAAGTTGGTTATCAACTTTTGACTATCTCTTTTCCTTTTTCATTCCAAGGAGCTATTGTTTCGGCTATTTTGCTTCTGACGTCCTACATTGAGTCCCAGGAAGGGAATACGTCTTTTTTTGCTTCTTTCATGCATAGCCATTTCAGGAAAAATGGGAATAATACTGATTTTCTCCAGTCAGAAAACTGGACGAAAAGCAAAGATGGATGGAGGAAGGCTTTGATGTCAATAGCTGATCGGAGACCTCTACGATTTATTTTCCAACTCAAAGTGCCATTTTTATGATCGGAAGAAATATTAGAAAAATTGTCAGGATACAAAATGAACTCAATATACAATTTGTATTGACTTAGGAAAATATGAGTGCTAAACTTTTTGCTTTTATATATTGGGTAAGCAATTTAAGAAAGCAATAGTTTGGAAGCCCATATATTTAGTTTCTTTTTTCGTCAAACTTTTTATAGATGTAGCATACTTTTTTGAAATAACGTGAGGGAAATAAAACATTAATATTTTTTTTTATTTTGTATAAATATTGGCGACAAACGTAATAATTTTGGTGTGCTTTAAGGAAAATGAGTTGGTAGTTTGGTTGAAAACAGAGTTAAATGGCCTCATAGAAAAAAAGTCACACTACTTCATCAAACGCAAATATTATTAAATAAATAATCCCGAGAAACTAAAGCTGTAAGATATTACTTGATTTAAAAACTACATTCGTTTCTAAAATATACAGAATTAAAATAACAGTCGGCATGTTTCAAGCCCTTTTTAAAACTTAAAGTTGTCTTAATTTTCAAGTCTTGAAAATTTGCGCCTATTTTTGAGAGCTGGAAACATTTCAACCGTCATTTTCAATCTGTATGTTTTTGAAGCTTATGGAGTTTTTTAATGAAGTTTCACATATTATTAGTTACTAAATATGACGAAATGAAACGTTTATGAACGAAGAATGCAGCAAAAATTAAAAAGAAATCTAATAAAATATAAGGAGCAATGATTATAGATCGCGTCGGGTGCATGGGCCTGTTAGTATCTGGAGAAGAAAAATCTCATAATGGATTGGTTTTGATTGAGTTAAATTGATCTTTAAAATGTTTTAAAAATTGCTTTGATGTTGTTGATCAGATTTTTCCAAGATTCGTTTTTGGGAGGATGAAAAACGAACTTTACGGACATTATTTGCTTCAATTCGAAGATAATGGGAATTTCCAAGATTTTCCCCCATACATGTCGCATGAAATGCACATTTGAGAATATTGATACATGAATTTTGCATGAATGCGTGAATTACCTTAGTACCAAACGTGACTACAAAAAGTAATTTTATTCATATTCATAAAAAACAGATGAAAACAATTTCTAACTGTTCTTCTACTTTCTAATAATACATAGAGGAAATATTTTCATAGTTCGGATTTTTTATTTTTAAAACATTGGCTAAGAACTTTGTTTATTGGCTAACAACGAAGGTATTTTCATGCTGCCATATTTGGGGAGTAAGTTTATTTGATAATGTATAGAATTAGTAAATACCTCTAGTATATAAGTATATATGTATCGAATAAATATATAGCTGAATAGTTCTCAAATTTTTACTTTTGCTCAAATTTTTATGATAAAATTATCTGTGCAACTGAAACAGAACTAGCAATTGTAACAAAGCTACTCCTAGTTTGAAGTTTATATGTGACATTTGGTGATTCTAATAATATTTTTTACTAATTCACAAAAAAATTGTCACTCATAGATACATGATATTTATTGTTAAACACCGATCTCTGCAAATTTTGAATAAAATTCTATTGAATTTAATTTGCAAAGATATTGTATTTTATTAGTAGTGTATATGGTTTATTATAAACTGTTATTATTAAAACTTATCATTGTGTTATACAATCGCTAAGTAAAAAAATGATTAAAAGAAAATGAACGCGATTGCTAATTTACTATTATTAATAATAATTATTCATTTATTTATAACATTCCATATTTTTAACTACATCAAATCAAAAAATTAGTTTGATCATAAAAAATCATGTACTACATTTATGTGCTGATCTTTAAAAGCTATTTAAATATTTTCGTTATCCATTGAGTTCGAAAAACGAAAAAAAATTAAGCAATACGATAAAAGAGGTAATAGAGTTTGCAAACCTCTCTGTCAGGTTAATTTCTTCCTTCTGCTTAAATAAACTCCCACTGCGCAATCTCTAATCAGCAATTAATAATTCGAACTTGCGCAGTGTGGTTCCAGTCAAGCAAAATGAAGAATTTAATTAGACGGAGATGGGTGCAAAATGTTTTGTAATATATCTGAAAAGTATCAGTCATTCGACAAAAGATTTTCATTAAAATCTAACTTTTATTCTTCATAAGATTGTATATAATATGAAAAAAAGAAATGATACTATTTCAAGTTTTAAACTTCATCCTTATGTGCATAAATTGAACTTAAACACAGAATTTGTTTCATGTTTCTAAATTTTAATACGTTTTTTTTCTAAATTTTAGAAGAAACTATTAAAAAAAAATATAGGTTATTTAATGTCTTTAGCCACTCTTAAAGACGAAAATATTTGTGTTGAATATTTTTCAATTCTATTTGTTTCAAAATCATGTCTTCTTTATTGCAAAAATTATTTTAAGACATTTAATAGAGTTTATTTTACTACAGCAAGCTAAGTTGAGGTAATGGAATATATTTGAGCGAATAATGTTGTGGTCCCCATTGTAAAAAATGTAGTTTCACAGTAATTCCTAATTTAATTTAAGCCTGTAACATAATTTGCAATAGAATCATTTTATTTTGAACATAAATTCAATTAGACGTTTATTTACCCAAGAAACTTATTACTATGACAAAAGTTTCTTCGATACCTTTTGTAACTCCCTATCATGTTTAAAGAAATTTTTTTTAAACTTATTCAGTTTTAAATCTATAGCTTAAAAAAGATCAAAGGAAATATAATTTTTTAAGCATTAATTATAAAAAAATGATATTAAAATAAAATATATTAAGCCTTTTTATTTGTTGTTCAATCTAAAAAAAATATTTTGTTGTTAGAATTACGTTATTTATTAATTATTATCGTTATCTACTTTACTTAACTGAAGAAGATGATCTTTTATAATTTTATACGCTGCAACATCTTCTTCAAATCACTTCTTACTGCATATCAGTAAAAAAAGGTCAGGGCCTCAACTTTTAAAATATGAACTTTTTTATTACAATGAAATAACGTTGCTAATAACCTTTCAAATGGTGAATGATGGTTTTCCATACGCTTTAAATAAAATTTTATATTCTTAAAAATCTCTATTTTAGAAATAAGGCCTGCGTCATATGTTTTTAATGAATTAGATGCAACTAAATTGCTATGCCCAGCTATCTTAGCCTCGTATTTAACAGAAATTAAATAAACTGTTAGTTGAAAATGATTTTAATTTATTTAATTATGAAAACTGTGCTATATACCGCACAACATATATAATATAGCACTTTTAAAATTACTTGTGAATAAAAATCAATCTTTTTAATGTTGTCCCAAGATTTTTCACTCTGTTATGATAATTATTGTATTAAATTATTTCGGTTAAGTTGGCAAATATGGGTTTCATGTCTTCCTCATTGGTCTGTTTTAGATAAGGTAGACATTTTAAAAATTCTCATTGTATATGCCGTATTCTAAGGAAATAAAGCTTCTGACAATGTAAGCATGTTTTATTAACTTTTCCTTCTGATAATAGTATAATTATTTTCAATTTGTTGTTCTAATGTTAATTTCTTTATGATAAGAGGAAATTACACTCATTAGTTTTTGTAAATTTTACTTTTTCAATTGAACTTGTCCAAGTAAAGTGACTTGCAATGTCTTCTCTTCCCTCTATCGTTATTCTTCCCCACTTTTTACATTATAATGGTAACATGGCCTTCCAATGCTTTTCCATTTTAATGGTAATTATTGGATTTATTGGATTTTAATTTAATATTTCATTACATCTTAAGTTTATTAGAATAAGTATAGGTAGGTATCAATAGTTGTATGGCAAAAGTTCAGTAATTTGCAATGAAAGAATATTTAAAATTTGCTCCACTAATAATATTTCCCTCTTTAACTTTTTTCCATTCCATTATCAATCATTCATTAAGCTTTATTTCTCTATATAATTTAGCAAAAAGCAATTTTAATGAATTATATTGCAAATGTGACAAAAGTAAGTTTTTTTACAAATTCAGGAAACTTATATTTTTATTCAAACGCTTTTGAACATTGGTATCACACAGGAACATAACTTAATGTTTTTTAATTTTATGTTCCAAATCAGAAAATACATTGCTGTTTCAAGTTTTATGGGCAAGAAGAAGTCCAACTGGAGTTAAAATTTTTATAAGTAGAAATTCGAATATTTTTTTCAAGAACATTTTTTTGAAGTACCTCTCCACTCAGAAAATTACTCAAATATATTAAAAATAATAATTAGTGTATTGAAAATCAAATGATGCATTTTGATTGACGGTAAGCGATTCAAGCCATTGAGGAACAGAATTTTGTAAGTTTTTAACCAGATTTTTTTAACATTGCCTGGTGACCCCATATATCACAGTAGAATAGGATAATAGAATAATAAGTAGAAAAGATAATAGACAATAAATAGAATAGGATTATATAATAAAAAATCTTTATAAAACTTTTTAAACTTTAAAATTTCAAAAACTTTATTACTTTGAAAAAAGCGTAACTCTAATCTAGTGAAAGGGGCTGCGTAGCTTTTCCAGACTTTTGTACCAACAAACTTCAACCAACCAATTATCAAATGATGCAAAAATTAAAAAAAGTTTTGGTCATAATAAGTTTTTCTTATTTTTTTTCAAAATGTATGAGAAATAATTGAAATAAGTCAAAAACTATTGTTAAAAGATTTATAATCAAATTAATAACAAAAAATTCGTAATAATATTTTTTAGACATTTCGCATGATACGAAATATTAAAAAAATAATACACTAAAAAAATAAAAAATATGTTCTGAAATAAATCGCATTAATCCTAATTAATACTAATGCACACTTTTGAGCATTAGTAGTAGAGAGAAATATAGGTTAATGAGAAAAAAGTCTCAAAATGCCTCCCCAATTGAAAAACGACCCAAATATATTAAAAAATAATATTTAGTATATTTAACTTCAAATGATGAATTTTGGCTGACTGTCAACGATTCAAACACTTAATAAACAAAATTTTTGTCAGTTTTTATCCAAATTTTTTAATGCTTGACTGATGACTCCATATGTCACAAACTTATTAAATTTATAAATTAAATTGGATTACATGAAAAATCTTTATTACCTTGATAAAATTGTAAATCTTACCTAGTGACATGCGCAGAACAGCTTTCCCCGGTTTTTGTGCAAATAAACTGCAACTAACCAATTATGAAATGGTGCAAAAATTAAAAAGAATTCTTCACATAATAATTTTTTTCTTATTTTTTTAAATTAATAACAAAAGATTTATAATCAATTTTTGTATACCTTTTATATGATGGAAAATCTTAAAAAAAATGCATACACTAAAAAAGTTAAGAAATATGCTCCAAGCTAAATCGTGTTTATCCTAATCACACCAATTAAATCACATATTAAACTAAATCACATTTATTTTTCAGGCTAGTTTTTCTAAGGTTATTTCATCGTGCTTATAGGCTGAAATTTTGATAATAATTCAACGTAATTTGCCAAATTGTAGTGCTTTTTCCTTTAAAAAAAATACTTTCAATGAGGGGGAAACTTTTGGTGCCAACTAATTTCCTATTAGTTCCATTTATTATTCAAGACTTAAAAATTTAAACAATAGTTAGCATAAAAATAAAGATTTTCATGAGGTAGTTTTTTTTAAATGTATTGTGCTCATATAATCATAATTGAGATAACATAGCTCTTTAAACATTAAAAAGTATTAAGAAGTTTAGTGATGGAGAAAAAGTAACTAAAACGTATATATAAAAACTGCAAAAACAATTGAAAGTATATTGAAAAAAAATGCAAGTTGAAAAAATGGGTGTTAAGTAAACTTTCCTGCAGCAGTTTTTTTATTATTTTTTTATTGATTAATATTTTGAAACGAATGGAAGGCAGATAATATTTACCAGAAAAAAACTAAGCTATTACTTTTTTCTTCCACTTTTGAAACCAATCTACATATTTTGCAACTAGATCAATATCATAAAAGTTTGGTCAATTTAATGAATTTTTCTTGTTTTTCTTAGCTTAGATATACATTATTTTTTAATGGTAACCAATGCCGTTCAGGTTTTTGAAACATCATTCTTGTAATTGACTTTTTCCAAAACAAACTTTAAGTAAATGTTCATAGAATTTTACAAAAAAAGAATTTATTAATATGTGATAATGGTAAGAAGAATGAAGAATATGCCATGTGATCTGAATAAAAATAACTTATACAATTAAATAAGATGAGGAAAGTAAAATTAAATGATCCATTTCTTAAATGCATCGATGCAATACTTAATCTGCCTAATCATATTTCTTTAATAGTCACATAAATTTATAATTTATGCACACTCTAAAAATTTTTGCAGCTGGATTACAGTCAATGACCTGAAAAAAAGTGGTCCAACTGCTGACTGTAAAAATTAATTTAAGCCCGTAAATCTATCATGACCATACAAAAGGTATGTTCGTAAATATTTCTCGCAAAGCATATAAATTAACCACCAACTCTTCAAATTTTTAAAAAAATTTCTCAAAGGGTACTAATAAAATAACAATTTATTAAACTCTTGAATTGCTAAATTGTTTTAATAATTTTTTTTCAATTAGATAATCAAAAAGTAAAACAATAACAAAACAAAATTGTAGTCATTTAATTTTTATAACTGCTTTGATTATATATTTAGAAATATATATAAAGAAGAAATAGTTGATAATAAACTTCGCTTAGTTTCACAAATATATGAATAAAATTTCAACAACATGCAAATCCAAAAATTTACTAATAGTCGTATAAATTTTTTGTCATAATATATTTAACAAATCAAGAAATTATTCGATTAATTTGTAAGGATTGATCTACAGACATTATTAATTAAAACTTTATTTAACTAACCAGGCAGTAGTCGATTATCCTTTTTAATGTTAAGTAATCTCTTTCGCCAACAGTACTGATTGGTATTTTTGAATAACAACTCACTAAATCTTTGCTTATTAACAATATTAAAGGAGTTTGAATAGTGTTCATATAGAAATTTGTTTTCAATATACTGAGTTAATTATGATAGATGTTAAAATACTATTGTACGTTTATTTATCTACACGTAACAAGAATAAATTAATTATGAAACATAAAATTAAACAAAATTATTGTATTTATTATATTTTTCTGTAAAAGATCATTTATTAATAAAATATAAAATTGTAAATGAAAATTATTTAGAAAGTAAGCAATTTTCAAAAACGATTTACAAGAAAAAAATAAATTCCCTAACTTGTACATCAATAAGTTTAACTAAAAAAGATTTAACAATATATGCCGTTAAATGTATATGTAATATATGTATATGTAATATATANTAAATATATATATATATATATATGTATGTATAAATGTGTCTGTAAACATATGTTCTTATTATACTACGGAATAACGTGAATTTGTTGTCTCGCACGCTGTTGCACAGTGAAAAATTTTTGTGCATCCCAACAGAAAAAATCTACCTAGCAGCAAAGAGATATCCACTATATCAAATCCAAGGATAGTTCCTGGTTTAGAGAAACACCTAGAATGCTTTTACACTAATTGGTGTAAAGTAGCTTTGACCATGTTTGTTATTCAGCAACAGTAAAGTTTATTGTTACAGTAAGATATGATGCACATAAGAATTAGCAATATCACATTTGCGATACTATCTAAAGCAAGTATCATAAATTTAGGATGATGCATATAATATTTCTTAAAATAAGATTAGTTTGTTACTCAAACATGCACAGACAGAATATTAATGTGAATTCTAACGAAACCGAAGTGAATAGAATATAAATATTATAAAATTATTTTAGACAATTGGTAGGTTTTTGCAAATCTTATGAGAACATAAATATTTTTATCACACAATTAAAATCTTACATGCATTTATAACAGTTTATATGAATAGTTTGTTAAATCAATTGGACATGATTGAAATTACTTGGAAAATAATCGACCACAGTCAATAATTTTTTTATCCATCAGTAAAGAGAATTGAAACTTTCTTTGTATTAAAAAGGCTATGACCAGTTTGTTTATTTAATCTGACAAGAAGAACTTACATTTCACCAGCACACTCCATATAAACAAACCGCCATATTGTCGCTATCGTAAAATTGCAAAATAATTCGCTTTGAAATTTCTTATAATAATTCCAAAAGCATTTGGAATACTTTTAAAACATGCCCCACAATTAATTCACACACAAATTTAGTTAAATAATTTAAATATATTATAATTAAAAGCCAAACTTTCTCTTGAAAATACTAACTTCTTCACCATCGTGTTGTAATTTGGTGTAAGCTTTATCAATTATTGGTTTTAAGATTTAACTACACCCTTTAAATTGTGTGAGGCCCCTAGATTCCATATTGATTTGAAATAAAGTATTCATTCACACAATTTTCAGTGTTTTTCGACACCAAATTTAGATAGATATTACACCATGGTTTTTACTGTGTACAAAGTCGGTAATAATCTCCACTAGTGTAGAATGCAGAGATAAATTGAATTTAAGCAACAGAAAGCATTTTGAGTTAATATTATGCTCAATTTTTTTTAAAAAAAATAAGGTAAAAAAGGATTTTTTTTAGAAATAGGGTTAAAGATTTGAAGTCTTTACCTTCACATGACTGACAGGGCAAATAGATGCTTAACTAGGAATATCGTAGAATAACAATTATGTGTCCTTTTAAATTTCAACAATTGTCGGATGAGTCGAGCAAATGGTACCTAGTTCAGAGAGAGGAAAAAAAAACTAAAATCATACATGATTATAATTCTCTTTTAGAAATAATGCTCTCCCTTAATGCTTCAATGCTTTTATCCCCATCAGTGCTTATTTGTGCAAAACAACTAACAAGCAATGCAAAACACTTTCATCAATGCTTATTCATGAATAATACTTTTAAGTTAGTAATACTTAATATTTATAATTAAAATTAACTGATGTTGGTATAATGCTATTGATGCCTTTTTTGATTACATAATAAGAACTTACATTCAAATGTTTTAATTAATATGCATTAGAAGAAGATGTCTATAAAAGTTAAAGCGTCGTTCGAGCTTGTATATTGTAGACCAATATGCACGTCATGACATGTAAAAATGTTGGGAATTTTCGAAACTTTCTATAAACATTAAAATTGCAATTCAATTTTCTTTTAAAAAAAGGGCTTCAATTGTGTTACGCTTTATATAAAAATTATTATTCTTTAGATATAAATGCTGTTTTCTGTAAATTATTTGTAAGGGAAGTATGAATAATTTTACACTTTTTTCAACCTTCAATATGAATATAAATGTCTTCATACATTAAGTAATCTATGATCCGTAAAATACATAATCTATTTCGAAAAGTTACAGTTTTATCCTCAATGGGGACAGCCAATACAAAATTGTACTATTTTTGAAAATGTTGAAATGCGTTTCTCATTATCCAAGAGAAAAGAAAATCAGTCACATAGAGTATTCGCTTTTGCAATTGCTTTATTTTCATTTGAAGATTGTGGTCGCTTCGAGAAATTCTCTGGAGTATCTAAAAAGTTATTGTTTTTTTTGCTCAAAGGGAAAAGCCTTCATTGGATTTGATCTTATCTACTCTAAATGCATAAAACATGAATGAAAAAGGGGTTACTGATTGGTTTTTATGTACGTGAATTGTTTTTTGGTGAAGATAATGAAAAATTCAAGAATTCGTTGAAAATCAATTTGAGGTAATATGATTATAACGAGTAACATTTTGAACGACTAGGAATTGATGTAAGAGGTAATGAAATTCATAAATTTTAGCCGGAAAAATCGTTCCCATTTAAAATGATATTTTTTTCTATCAAAAATCATTTTCTATTGAGGTTCAAATGTGAATTAGTTTAAAAAACTCATTTTTCTTTCTTTTTTATAGGAAAGAGGTGAATAAAGGAGAGAAGCTATTTCTATCTAATAGTCGTCATCCAATTGATTAAGCATTTAATGGTGGAAATCAACATATATATTGCAGCTCAAGTGAGGATTTTTTTAACTATCTACTTTTAACTTATATAAGAGCAGTGCGCTACAAATTAAGCAAAGATGTGGAAATCACATAAATTATAATTGCATTTACTTAATAAACTTGTCTTTATTTTTTAGATTAACTACTCATTTATTTGATAAACTTGTCTTTTTTTACCTTCTTTTTTTAATTCTAAGAATCCTTTTAGTAGCTTATTTCTAGCTATCACCCCTTCAAGGGCCTAGGTTCACCAACCAGTATTGAATGTCAAACTAGATTTTTGAAGCAGAACAAATAGGCAACTTCAATATTGAGGATGATAATATATGTAAAAATATTCTAGGAATGGGTGACAAAATTATCAATTGAAAACACAGTTATCAATTTACACACACAAACGACAGTTATCAATTTAGTAGCCAATATAAATGATTTTTTAAATCATCATAACTTCTTTCCAAACGAAACAAAATAAATGGATTATGAAACAGAAAAGTCCATACTTTTACTTTATGTAAAAAGTGGAAAGATGATATTTTGGTCAAACTTTGTATATAAATTTTAGTCGGGTACCTTAAGATGTTTTCTAGGTCAGACGCAACCTGCCCGCTGAGTTTTTAATTAATATCCTATCCTTGTCCCAAAATATAAAAAATATTTTTGCATGACTTAAAGGGTATATTACGCATAAGCAGTGATTTATATTATTGTATTTAAAAAAAATCGTAAAAATTCGTGATTTTTCTTTAAGAGGTAGCACTCAAAATTTTTATAATATGTTTATTCAGTCAATTTCGTAATGCTAATACTCAAAAATATAAATGAAGCGATTTAATTGTTCCGAACATGGCAATTTTAGATTGTTTTTCTGTTTAAGGATTGGTTCTTTTATTATGGACGACCAAAATCCTGTAATGTTATTTAGAAATTTTTCAACGGTATTTTAATATAGATTTTATTCTATAGAAACATCGATATTTTAGACTCGATCATTGCACTCGTATAGACCAAGTACTATAAAAAATTGTTATTTTAGATTCTATATTTCAAGTTCCAACGAGCTATATCACCATTTAATGCTTTTGCCTGCGTGTCAGTAATCCTTTCTCAATAATTTTTTCCATTCAATATATTAATAAGTAACAATTTATAACTAAATAAATTACAGTGCAACCATTCTACTTTTAAATAGCAAGCATTTTTTTAAAATCTTGATCGTCGCAGCATTTAAAGAATCGCTTTAAACATTATTTTTTGTTTCAATAATTTTGAATTGATCTGACTGAAAAGAATATTAACAATCCTAAGTACTAAGCTATCTTATTGTTTCATTGTTTGAAGCTCTTGGAGCTATACTTTGAAGTTACGTGAAATATATATTGTTGGCTATTTATTTAACCTTTGATTATTAGAAAAAAGTGTTATTTTGCTTTGTTTTATTTTATGTGTTGCTGTGACGTGATTTGGCACAGTTACAGATATAAGTTTCAAAACAGTCTAATGACACAGAAATATCTTATGGCATCGGAGATAAAATAAATAGCTAACTTTTTGGCAGCTATCCCGCTTCGCATTTCATGCTATAAAGTTAAGCGATAAGTTATAATTATCCAAGATAAATCATATCGAGTAAAAAAAATGATATCCCTTTATTGTTGTGTGTCATTATAGAGAAAAAATGTAATTTAAGATTTAATGGCTCTCATTATTTAAAATGTTAAAAAAAATGCTAAATAAATTTAGTTTTCGCTATTCATTTACATTAGATTATATAATTAGAGTATATAATTAATGATCATGTTAATTCCATTTGTTATACGCTATTTGATATCTGCGCTTTTTTGTGACAAGTTCTACATATCAGAATATGCGAAGTATATCAAAACCGTTTCAGTCTATTTTTAAAATTTTTATAGAGACATAAAACATGTTAAACAAATTGATTAGAGTCTATGCATTTGATTTTTTCACACTGTATAAAATTGTTTACGTTGCCAAAATAGTGTTTGCTTATTGTTAATTACCGGGACTCAAAATAACAACCTTAATAATCAAATTGCGAAAAATAGAAGGAAATAGAATTGTTAAGTTTGTCGCGTTCTGCTTAGGAAACGACATATTTATTACAAACAAGTATTTCAATTAGTAATAAAGTTCATCAACAGAGGGTACTGCTGACTAGGAAAAATAAATCAATATTTTCTGCTAAAATATTTACACGGATGATGGACTGTTAATTTTATATTTTGATGCTGAATATATCACATTGCTGCAAATGATATTGTTACTTTTATTATCCAATGATTAAAGTTTTAAATCAATGAGGGGAAAAATTTAGCTTCCAAAACATGACTCAGGAAAAAGTATATATCTGTCTCATTAAATTTTTTACTTAGTTGTTTTTTTTATTCGTCTGTCAATTTAAGTACGAAAATTATGAAAATATTTTAAGCTAAGTTGCTGTTAATAGACGTCAATAACACACGCTATACGCGTTAATTAAAATTGGTCATAACTACCAGAATATTGTAAAATTTACCATGTTTCTGGCTCTAACGCAAATCGGAAATTTTGACCGAATTGCTTTGGTAATGATTATGTCAAAATTAGTAAAATATGGTTTTATAATATGTGATAAAGTTTAGTAATTTTTATAATGATACCTTAGATCATGACAAACAAATTATTTTTCTGTAATATGTACTTTCCAATTCTGTATTTTTTACTAAATGTGTGGAAATACGAACGATAATTTTGAAAGCCAGAATTTTCAGGTAAACCGTTACCATATAAACAGAAAAAATACCCAATGGATAGTTTAAATACTGTACATTTTGATTTTATTAAGCTGAGTAATTTATATATAAANTCTATATATATATATAGATAGATGGATAGATAAATAACAAATTTTCTTCGCTTTTAAAAAAAAATAAAGACTGTTTGAAGTCATTATAAGACAGAAGAATAACAAACTTCTAAAAAGTCTTAAATTGTAAGCATGGAAAATTAAAACTTTATAAATTAATTAAAATTTTAAGACAAATATGTGTTGATCTCTCTGTAAGCTTATGCTATATTAATGAACTTATACGTATCGATTCAATTATTTTGTCTATGTTTTTTTAACATTTAAAGGGCTCGATAAAATTCTAGTCTTGACTGAAAGGCCAAGCAGTTTCGTGTTCATCAAATAAATTCTACTTAGTTGTTGACTGCGATAAATCGAGGTCATACTTCAAGAGTTGATCTAAGTAGAAGCTGAACTATATTTTACAACTTTTCGAGTAAATGCTATTTTTCAAGACAAAGCTGATTTACTCACTTCCGTCAGCTACATTTTTACTTTACTTGTTGTGAAGTTTATTTCTTAAATTTTTTTAAAGGTATTATGTCGATCCTTCTTAGCTTATTTCAAAGTCAATAATAGGACAGTAAAATAAACACTGAGAAATATATCAAGTTTGCAAATTAGAATTATTGTTTTAAGTATAATTATTTTTAAACATAGGAATTTTTGCCTACACTAGAAATAATATTAAATCAACATGATGAATTTTTCATGAAACATAATTAAACTTTCAGCAAAAAATATAAAATTTAATAGTAATTAAAAGCAATGACTTTAATTATTACGTGCAAAATGTTCGATGTCTTTTTAAAAATGCCTGAATTCACTTTCTGCTACAGGGTTCAAACTGATAAAATATTACTTTCTTAAATTAGCATTATTATTTGCTAAGCAATTGATGTTACTTTTGATCATTTATCTAGACTAGTTACTTTAGACTGGTTACTAGTTACTAGACTATTTACTATGTTGCTTTTGATTACTTATCTATCTCAGACTAGACTATTTTAGGTCTAACTTAGTTCTTATTCTTTTGGTGGCATTGCAAATGAGAAAATTTGTAAAAATAATTTTTCTTTTATGTCATTTTTGTGTTTTATAAAATATCAAAACAATGATTACTGGTAAAATTGCGATTTTCTTAGTGTGTACCTTAAAAGGTACCCATACTTAAGGCACTTTTCTAAGTTACTTAAAATTTATCTAGGGTGTTTCGAGTATAAATTTTTTTGCGAAGAAAGAGGGTGGTAAAAACAATATTTTTTATTTAATTGAGTGAGATTGTCCTTTGTGTGTTAGTAAGTTCATAGTGGCCTATACGTTAAATGGGGTGTTACGTAAGCTAGTTTAAATGATCTTGAGCTATGAGAAATAAAATAATAATAGGGTTAACTTTTGATATTAGAAAAATGTAAAAATTTTTATCAAAAATAAGTCAATGATAAACATTTAGTTAACATTAGAATGCATCTTTACTGGCCTTCAAAATGAACAGCGTAACTATTTAATTAAAACTTTTAATCGACGCCTCATACATAAATTGTTAAATAAACACTGCTTAGTAGGTGAAATATAATATTTATTTAAGCGTATCAGAACATTGAGCATGACATATTACTATCCCTTTGTAATTGGAATTCAAGATTGGCGTTGATTGGTAAATCAGTGATGAATTGTTAGCTCTTCAAATTTAATTTGTCACTGTCATTTCTGCTTTCGCTAATTTAGTATAACAATTAGACTAATGTCGATGAATTTGTCAACGTAGATATGCTGGCAACAACCACGTTTCAGTTTTGAACTAATTATGTTTTAATTCAACTCATTCAACAGTATGACACTTTACGTGCGCATTATTCGTTTTCTAAGCATTTAAAGTAACTTTCATACGTAACTTTAAACTCCACACAACTTGCGTTTGCAAGCTTTTCTCTATAAGTTAAGAATAAAAGAACTTTATTGGAAGTCCATTTAAAACGATTAAAATTAATTTTTATTCTGTGTAAAAATTAGATTTTAAAAATTGAATTCCTTATTAAAACGTTGGTATTTGTTATTAACTTGACAATATTGATATAAGTTATTGTAAAGATATAAGATAAGCTGCTGAATACTTTACGAAAATTAGAAAATTAGTTTTTACGAATTACTCAATTGATCATTTCAATTACACTTCTCCATTTTTAAAAATTTTATGTTTGTTAGAGTAAATAGTATTGATATTCCAGTTTTTAGATTTTTTCACAGGTATTTTCATAACTTATAAACCGCTTTTTTAATATTATGGAATTTTTGTAAATTTTAATGTCTTAACGAAATCGCACTTGTTTCTTCAGGAATAAAATATTAGACTATGTTGAAAAATTAAAGTAATCGAATTAATAGTTAATAATAAAAAGATCAAAAAGCGCTTATTTTGTGATGAAAGTATTAAAAGATTACAATAATGAAGTAAGCAGGTTTTTATTTTTCTTCTCTTATCTTTACAATGACTTTCAGCTCGAAAAATACGTTTCAAAGAGTCATAGAAAGAAAAATTCAATTTTATTATTTTCTAATTGGTGTTTCTTTTAGAACCTGATTTGTTATTTTATACACAATTGGTACTGAAGTTATTCCAGGAACAAAAACAACCAAAATATTAAGAATGAGCTGATTATGTTATTTTTAAAAAAATACATTGCGAACTCATTAACAAAAGTTTAATCAATAAAAAAATATTATTTTTTATTTAAATTAATATATTGAACCTGTATTTCTGAGGTTATGTTTAAAATGTCTAGCTTGTTTGTTGCTAAAATTAATTTTATTTATTAAATTTCTACTGTCTAAACTTCTCAATGAATACCATACTAGTTTTCTCTATCTCAAAAAAGTTAAAATATAAAAAGAAATTCATTTAAAATCAAGACAACTTCTCTTCTTTGAATGATCTCTCGATCTCTTTCGTTCCATAAAAAAATTCCTAGGTACGTGATACTTCAAAAATTTCGGTACGATAGTTCTATTAGTTGCCTTGCAGTGGCCCTCACATCGGCCGGGGGAGTAAGTTTAAAGAAATATAAAGATCTCACTTTTATTACATTCTTTCGAAAAAATCTGTTTTTTACGACAGCTTCAGTTGTAGTAATTCTTTATGATCGGTTGGTAACAAATCCAATGAGCTACGTGACACTAACGTTCAATTTTTGGCAGATTTTTTTCGAAAGAAAGAACATGTCGTCGATTCGATAAAAATGAAATTAAAGATATTCCCTCAAATTCACTCAACCTCTTGAAAATGAAATCAGAAAATCAAAGG
The DNA here is from genome assembly GCF_043381705.1 of Parasteatoda tepidariorum. Taxonomy (NCBI): domain Eukaryota; kingdom Metazoa; phylum Arthropoda; class Arachnida; order Araneae; family Theridiidae; genus Parasteatoda; species Parasteatoda tepidariorum. The sequence continues at coordinate 51,709,416 of NC_092214.1, forward strand.
TTGGCTTGCCACTAATACTAAACTACAATATCTAAGCCTAAGGGCGGACTTGAGCCTAAACTTATAAAAAAATGCTTTTAGATATTAAGGATAAAAGTATAGAAGATTAAGGGGTGAGAAGACCATGCCTTAGAGGGGTATCAGATAACAATGGAGTTGAGAAACCCAGACAATTAGCTGAAAATGTAATTTTCAAGAAAAACTGAGAAAACGTTTCGGTTGAAATTTTTTTTAGTTTCATCGCATTATTTTTACCAATTTTCACCTCTAACCATGGCCAAAAAGTAACTGTCACGGTGAAAAACGATTTCGATTTTGTACGTGAAACGCAATTTAATGTTTAACAATCTAACCCGCTTCTGTCTCTTGGGATCTAAATAAAGAGATAGGGAGGAAATTGAAGGTTTTCGCATGCCTAGGCGTTTTTTTTTGTTGTTGTTGTTCCCAAGTTTTCTTTATATATTTAGTTATTCTTTAGTGAATAAAGTCTGATAAATTTTCATGAAAGAGATTACATGGTTTTCTCAAATTTCGATTTTATGTATTTGAACGTGATTTCTTTATGTGCATATCTTATCTGAGTTCGTGTATTTCAAAAGAAATTGCTTTCACCAACTTTAAGTTAAACTTCTTTTAATCCTCTGGTTGGTAACTACTGTTTTTTCTCTAAATAAAATTAGCCTATATTTAGGTAACCTCACGCTTAAATATTTTTTTTTTACCATATTAATATTATAATCGGAGTTCGCTGTTTCCTTTAATTGACTTATGCTTTTATAAAAACGCACCGGTGGCATAACCAAGACCGGTGGCATAAACTACATGCGACGTACTAACAGTCTTATGAACATACTTTGCGAACCAATAATTAATATTATATATATATAAATATATATACATATATATATGTATANTATATATATATATTGTAAATTAGTTAAAAAAAATTAGAAATAATAAAGTAAACGAACTTACAAATACAAAGCAAAATAAAAACGTTGAGAGTAAATTGACTAATTTAACAGTTTATGAAATCGCAAAAAATATAGGATCAAGCTTATAGCTTGCAGGTAAGGTTAACAAGATTGGTAAAAATATAGGAATTCAAAAATTAGTGCTGACATCTTTACTAAACAGAACGTTAATATTATTTATCCATAATAAGATGATAAAGATTCATAATAATCCATAGTAAGCTTATCCATAATAAGATTATAAGATTCAAATTATTATAAAGTAGAAATCTTTTGATTATATCATTAAAATTTATTGATATTGCAATGAAACAAATATATATCTTTAAGGCCTGTAGCCCTAGAGAATCAATTTATTCAGTTAAATTTTTAAACTTGATATTTTTCAATAAAATTCCTTTGAAACGGGATTCGGATATTACTACTATCTTGTTTTATTTAATTTTGAAGCTCTAGTCTTAATACAAAATTATGTTTAAAAAAATCAGCTTTAGCATTAAAAAAATGTTATAGGCTTATCATTTAAGTTGAAAGAAATTTCATTATCGAGAAGAATTGAGAAATAGAGATGTGACTATATTTTTTTTGTAACTAATTCATTCTTGAATAAAAATGACCTGAGGATAGGATAATCTACTGAGGTTTATAGTTTCTTAATGCTAATTGGAAACATTAAAATTCACTTAAACTTAATAGAATAGCACAAATGGAAATCAAATATTCAATATTTATTCCTAAACAGCGCAATAAGCTAATTTAAAATTAACTGAAGCATATATTTCTCTCTCTATATTTAAAAACAACGATAAAGTAATTTTCTAAATTTCTTTAAACATTTAAAAAAAAGTCGTTTATATTAAGAGCCACGTTTCAACTCATCAGCTTAATTAAACATTAGGGGTTTCAAAAAGAAGAATCACGAAAACTTCTGTTTACTGAAAGTCCGATTAAGAAAAGTAAAACCGGTTTTATTTTACTCAGTTAAGTTTATCTTAATGTAAGTCAACCTAAAGCTTTAAATGTAGCAAGCTGCCCCGATCTTCATTTGGCATCGATCTACGAAGCATCCGCTTGAATACGAAGTAAGGAATTCGTACGTGATCGCTTAACACAGTGTTTTTCTGATAGGGCTCTTGTTGGAAGCATTAAGAACCTTTTAAAGCAGTTACTGTTATTGTAAGAGACTTGTAGGTTTTCTGTAGATACTAAGGGAGCTAATGAACAGAGAAACAAATATTTAAGTTCTTTATTGTTACTTGGTACTTCTTACTTATACTCTTCAAAAGGATTAAAGAAATGTTTTTACGTGAATTATATTTTTTCTTGCCTTGAATAACAACAAGGCAAAAAAAGGAAAACACAATACAAATGAATTATGTGGAAATGGATGATCTATATTGATTTAGATCAATTTGTGATTAACTTAACCTTGTTGGAAATAGGTATCATCAAATAGAAGACATTATTTTTGGGGTCTTTGCTTAAGTCATTATTTAATTGCTCATAAGATAGAGAAAATCAAACATCTATTGCAAGGAGAAAATGAGGCAACGGCTGATATAAAATTTTATTAGTCACGCATGTGTTCGATTGAATTCTCGCTGAAAAAAGAAATCAATTTTGGATAGATCATAGCGAAGACAAAATTTTATTTCAATAAAACCCTCCAGGGATAAAATCTCGTGGGAAATCAGCTAGAAAAATCCAAAGCTTTATTGTCTCGGTCACCGATCATTTATGTCTACTAGGCATCTGGATTGCTGATTCAAAGCTTCAAGATTGAGTAAATGGATCTATGTTGATTTATATCAATTTATGATTAACGTGACCTTGTTGAAAACAGAATGGAAGAAATTATTGGTGTGGCATTTGCTTAAGGGAATCTTTTCTTGCTTATAGGCTGGAGCAAATAAAACATCTTTGTCATGAGAAAACGAGGTAACAGCAGGTATAAAAAATCAATAGTCACGTATGTGTTCGGTTGAAATCTCACTGTAAAGAAATAAATTTTAGACTGTTCATAGCTAAGTCTAAACTTTATTTGAATAAAATCCTCGGGGACAAAATGTCGAGGGAAATTAGCTTGAAAAACCCAAAGATTTAACGTCTCTGGTACCGATCATTGATCTCTAATAGGCATCTGATTTGGGGATTCAATGCTTCAATTTTGAGTAAATAGATCTATGTTGGCTTAGACCAATTTGTGATTAACTTGATCTTGTTGGAAATAAATATCATCAAGCAGAAGAAATTATTTTTATAGGAAAAGTTTAAGTGAGTCTTTAAATGTTTGAAAGCTACGTCAGATTAAACATTCATGGTAATGATAAAACGGGGCAACAGCAGGTATGAGAATCTGATATTCAAGTATGTGTTTGGCTTAAATCCTGTTTAAAAAGCAAATCAATTTTGAACAGATCATAGGGAAGACAAAATTTTATTTGAATAAAGCACTCCGTGAACAAAATCTTGCAGGGAATTAAATCAAAAGAAGATTAATCTTTATTGTCTCTGGCACAGATAATCGATCTCTACTAGACATCTGGATTGCTAATTGAATGTTTCAATTAGCAATCAATGGTAACTTTGCAAAGAACGGAGTTGAGACTCAGAATTCTGGCAGTAGTGCTCCTCAGAACTTGTGCACATTCTTTGATTCTTTGTGATAGCAATAAGTGATAAAAATAAAAATTCATTTGTTGTATTAAGTAAAAATAATTTCCTTTACTAATGTAAATGTTCAATACGTGATAAAATCATACCTTAAAACAGATTGTTTTTATAGTCAAAACTGCTTGGCAATTTCAAAGAACGCATTCACCTTCCACAGACATTAATGCTAAAAGCTTGGGGTCAAAAAACGAGTTATGTGAACATAACTTCAGCTGCTCATATTGCTCCACTTCAGCAATACAGTAACTTTTATAGATATCAGCGAGACAGATACTCTTGGAAAATTAATTTTATTAGGCCCTTTTGATTCATTAAATAGCTTTGTTCCGTTAGAGATGTATATGGATGAAACATGAAAAATTTGTAAAATAGCAAAGCGTAAACGTTTTGAGTTGTTGCCAATCACCTTGAGAATTGAATTAATGCAATAATGTAAAATTGCGTTAAATAACATCGTGTCATGTTGTAATTAGAATTCTATTTTTTATTTAATGAACAATTATTAGCAAAAAATTGCGAATTTGGATTGCAGTACGTGACAAATATACAATGCAAATACTCGGTTGAAAGAGTTAAAATAAATTTGCAGTTGGAAATGGGTGAGGTTTTATTTTAAATGAATATAGAGTCGTTATTATTGATAAATTAAAAAGTTGAATCTATTTTAAGGGAAGACGAATTAAGTGAATAAGCATGTCAGAGCAATATTTTAATCCGACATTAGCCTCGCTAGGATAGAATCTCCGAAAGCAGAATTTCATACGACTAAAATATGAAGAAATTAATGTTAGGTGAATATGAAATATTTCGAGTAGGGAACGGTGGATACAGCTGTAAAATCTTTTTTGATTTTTCTCCCTAGAGATTCTCCACTGATGAAATAAAAGCATTTTAATGATATAATATTTTAGGTTCATCCTTAAGATGAATGGTACTAAGTATTAATGCTCTCCCATTATATGTTGACAAGTAATAAGAGAAACGAAAAAGGAAGTGGAGTGTTATAACATATTCCACAGGAGGGAATAGTTGTATTTAGTATGGAAGTAAAATGGTAACAAAATTGAAATAAAAGATAGGGATTCTCGTATAAGATTAAAACATAGACTTCGGAAATAAAAGACAATCCCTGTTTTCGGTATAAAGACAGGACAAGAATAAAGTAGAGTTCGACAAGAATAAAGTAAATATTATTAAATTTTCTTGACCCATCATAAATTTAATATCAGGCACAGACTTCAATTTTACAGTCGATGTCAATAAACGACTTTTTTGGAGGGGGGAGGATTCAACAAACATACTTCATGTTCCCATCTTTTTCAATCATGGTGCTGCAGCCACTTAGATCTGTTGTTCTTGTAGCTATCACTGCACTAAAAATAAATACCGAGGTGTCTTTAACTGAGGTGTAATTTATTTTATATTATAACCGACATTAAAGGGCTGACCTAATTCCGAGTCTACGATTATCAATGTACAACTCCGCAGCTTTGTAATTTTGAATCCTACCCAGAAGACAAAGAGACACCTGGCTCACGCATTGGGACAAACTAGCCTCCATGGCCATTTTATGAAACTAACTAGAGTTTTCGCATTTGCGTTACATGGAGAGGAAAGAGACGAACACCTATCACGGTTAGCCTGGTGGCAAAGGGATTCCGACCCATGATCCGGATATTTAGCGTCAGCACTTTGGTGGGTGCAAACTGGGAGCAGAATTTGTATCAACCAACTACCGTTGAACTTACGTCACTCCTTTGGGAGGCGAAAGCTCCCTCCCCTGAGCCACAGCAGCTCTCATTCGAGGTATGGAGTTACAGGTTACCGTTGGAAATACTTAGTTTGAATTGTCTTAAGAAAGAGTTGTAGTTTCAAAACTAAATTTCTTCTTAGCTGCCGCTCATTATATCACTTTTATTAGGCTGTTACAGTTATCCACACGCTAAGCAGTTTTTAAAATTTCCCTCCCTGCTCTGTATGCTTCTTTAAAAGAATGCATTGAAACTACTGCGAAATTTATTATGATGTCATATTTCATGTTGGCTAAGAATACTTGATTAGTTACTTGATTTATAATTACTTCCTTTGATTAAAAATAAAATTCTTATCTGATAAATGATTTTTGTTCTTTTTTTTTTGGGGGGGGAGGGGCAAAATCACGTGTCCCCAATCGGTTCACTAATGATGACGCCATTAATTGGCATATACTTATATTAATAATAAATAATTTACGGTCTTATTCCAAATAGTTTCTCTTGTTACAGCACAACTGTATCTATCTTTCCATAGTATAATACATTTTATGTTTGAGTTTTTTTACCATTTGAATGCGCGTGATAGGCGTCAGCAGCTTTTTCCATTTAACACAATGCTGAGTTATTTTTACTCAATAAGTTCCCTACAATAGCGATTTTGTTTCGGGTTTCAAGCATAACTTTTCTTGTCAGCTTATTCATGCTTAAAATTAGATGAATAAGGAGTTAAGTATTAAGAACTTGAACAATAGCCCTGTGTTCATTAACAATGAAAAGAAAAAAATTTTGGAGTCATAAGTTTTTTAAAATTCCGATTGTAAAAGTCGGTACCAATCTTGACTAACATGTATTTAACTTCTAATATTACCATTTTGATATAGAATTGATTTAAAAGTGTGTGAAAAGTAATGATCAGATAATATAGAGACTTGTATCCATGTACAAGCAGAAAAACTATTCTATCCTACTAAAATGTTACCATTAGTATGCTTATGTGCTTAAATTTCGTTCGTAACTGTAAAAAGTAAAAAAAAAAAAAATTGAATGTAAAAAACATTAATTACCGTAACAGTTTTAAATAAATTATTCTCTCCCCCCCCCAATCTTATTTTCTATTCTCCATATTTTGAATTTTAAGTAAATGTTTGTTCTATAAAAAAATAAAATTTTGCATCTTGCTCTTTTTTAAATCTTAAATGCATTTTGTTAGTTTTGAAAATGTATAAATATGAAAAAATTGTCTATAATTAATGTGACTATAAGTCAGAGTGGCATTATTGATGAGAGTAACAACATTGATGAGATGACAATATTGATGCGGAATCGATATAACAGTATGTGGGGAATAATGATCAGATAATATATAGAATTTTATGCATGTACAAATAGGAAAACTATTTTATGCCACTAAAATGGTGTCATTAGTAGGCTTTTGGAGCTTAAAATTCGCTCATAATTTTGAAAAATAAAACAAAAGAAATAGAATAAAAAAACATTGATTAACATAATAGTGGAAAATAAATTATTTCTCCCCAATTGTGTACCCTATACTTTCAATATTACATTAATGTAACGTCTTTTTTTTATTACATTATTGTATAATTATTTATTCACATTTAATTTTTATCATGTTAGAACTTTTATAAAATGTATTAATAAAAAAAATATGATATATAATTTATGTTACCCTACCTCAGAGTCACATTAATAATACAATATGTAATTAATGGGATTCCAAAAGACATATTACTCAAAGCGCCGCTGAAACAAAATTATAATATTAGATGCGTAAATTTTCAAAGATTAGCTTATGTGATAAAATTTAAAATATTAACAACAATATTCCTTAAATTTTTAATAGTCTTTTATCAAATAGTATTGATCATGAAATTGCAGTTAGATTGCTGGTGGCATTGAAATTGCGCATTGTTATTCAATAAATTAAGTCACATAATTATACATTTCAAATATAAATTTCTTAATTAAAAAGTACTTTTTTGAGAGTCAAATGTTTTTACTGAAGCAAAGAAAAGTTGTCGCAAGAAAAATACTTTTGTCGGAATCCATTTCATTATAAATAAAGAAAAAGTCCTCAAAATGAGAATTATTTTAATAAAACAAACAAAAAGAGAGCAGTGAGATTAAATAACTTCACTCACCATTTTACATCCCCCTCATTTCGCTAGGGTTTGTAATATCATGATAATATGTAAGATAACGATCTTGTTTTGCAAATCTCATTTAATTAAACCGATTTCATTAAAAGGAGTTCAGTAATTTAAATAAGATTTGCTATTTAACCCGTAAATGATTCTATTTTGTCGAGTATCATGTAATTATTTGCAACTGGCGCTAATATGTTCGCATTTCTTTTGTTTGTTTGCATGGTTGAGATTAATTCCAGAGAAGTTATTAAATATCCCTGGTTGTGTAATTGAGTTTATAAACTAAAATCCTTTTAATAACTATTCCATATTTGATTTAAGAATATTGAAAAACTACTAGCAATAGTTCATTGCTTCTTTATGGTCTTTATTGAAAATAATGTACAAATACTTTTGGTGTCATTAGTTTAAATTGAAAAAATTAAAAAAAATATTTATTGACTTTTTCGGCAATTACTTTGCGTTTTTTAAACATAATAAAAGCTTACTTTGTTTATCCATTTCTAAATTAAAACATTATTGGTTTATTTGTGATTTAATTTTAAGCAAATAGTAACTAGGCAATAGAAGGATTTTTTTGTCTCATTTTCTAGGGTAATGCATGTCAACAATATTTGTCATTTATCTTTTGTAATATTAAACTATACAAAGCAAAAATAAATAAATTACGTATTTTCTTTTTTATTGTACGTATTGTTTCTATAATTCTATGTCAATTGTCCTCCGTGATAAAATATTTTCTGGAAGGTTTAAGAAACTTTGCATGATTTTTCTTCAGAACATGTAAATTGGTAGACATTCTCAAATACTAAGAATTCAAAAATATTTGGGATTATTTGAAAAAAATAGTATTATAGAAATTAGTTAAATTTAGAAATTAGTTAAGTTTGGAAATTAGTTAATTAATAATTAGTTAAATTTAGAAATTAGTTAATTAATAATTAGTTAATTACTAAAACAGTATTTATGGAAAATACATAGCGTGTTTTTTTAAAAAAATAACTTTTGAGAAACGAAAAGTTCTACTCCGTCATATTTGTGCTTTATATTCTAAATTAGATTCTAAAAAATTCTAAAAACAATCGCATCATAAAATTTATACTTTATGGCTTTTAATGAGAAGTTATTTTCACCAGAATATTAATTCCATTTATCTTTTTTTTGGTTTTCATTTGCATTTTTGACAGGAATTTTACACGACTTTAATGTTTTTTCAAAATGCATGAATTTGTGCTTTGCACTATTTTAAAATATAAATAAATAAAAATATTTAAACTAAAAAGCATTTAGTATCTCAAACAAACAATTTACAATGTTAGAAAACAATAAAAAATGTAAAAACAATGTAAGGACTTAATAAGGATAACTTATCAAACGGTCATTACTATTGAAAGACGAAGAGACTAATTGTTGAGAAATCTTCATTAAATTTGTTTCACTCAAAATTTAGTTAATCTGTCTCTTAAATAGCATACTTTTGAAAAGTACGAAGATAAATATCCGATAATACAAAAAGCAAGGCAATTTTACGATTTTAATCACTCCCAGGAAAACATCTTACTGTTAACAGAACAATGCGGTTGCCATTTAAATCCAACTTAAAATGATTTTTTTTAATAAAATTATGTTTTGCCAAGGCCAAGTTGAAGTCGACTTGAATCATCATAAAATTTCCTTTGGCTTCTCCAATGATAATGATAGTAAAGTTTTCATCTGCCTATAAAATGAAATAAAGTTTCTCTCTACCAATTTATATGATTCATAAAATATTTCTGAAACTGAACTTAAAGACGTGGTTATTTCTATGAATAAACGGTGTTAAGGTAATTAGGAAAAAAATGAAGAAACAATTTCATTTTAATTTGCTAACTTTTATATAGATTTTTTTCTATACAGAAGTTGTTAAAAGTTTTTTTATTTTATTTTGCTTCTAATATTCTGTTAAACTATAAATTTATTCCATTTTGTTTTAAAAAAATTAATCAATTTTAACTAGTGAATCAAATTTAACTGGTGAGAATCTGATAAATAAGACATCTCATCAGTACATACCATCGAAAGAGCTACCTAATATTCTTCTTAAAACGGCATATGAGAAAAGTTATACTTTCTTTTGAAACTGCAGCAAGAAGACGTGCATAGTGGGCCAAACTTGATTTCCATGAATGATGTGCTGAGGTTCCAACGTCACAAGTGCTTTATTTGTGATTTTTGTGAATGCTTATCATCACCATGCTTATCTTCTCCATGATTTGGATAAGACTGGTAAATTGTAGAGCCTTCAAAATAGCTTTGTATCTTGCTTGGTTAAATTCAAAAGTATACCACTCGTGATAAGCACTCATATTGATCTTCAGACAAGCTCAGTCTTTTATTTTAAACCTTTTTTTTACATTTAAAAAAATTATTAATTATGACTTTGCCATACCAACCTTTCAATCACATAATCTTTTGTTAAAAAAAAGGAAAAAAAAAGCCTGACGTAGATGAGATAAAATTAAATTATTGGTACTATAATAAATGCTTAATTATTAATTCAACAAAAGATATAAATATTTATTACACGTTTCCCATTATTTGGTTCTTTTTAAGAAAAAGGGTGCTATAGGCCGTTAAGTTCGAAGAAAACTGCATTACTAAAACTCAAACAAAATATGAAGTATTGAAACGTGTTTTATCAAATTAGTTATAGAATTAGTATTCAGAAAACTATTATAAAATGTATATATTGCGGAGCAATTAATTCGTATAATACAGTCCTTGAAATTTTAAATATACGAATGCAAATAGTTTTGGTGAATTTAACTAATTGAGTCATATCAAGTATGCAAAGTTTGTTACACAAGTAATATAGTAATTTCAGACATTTTATGAAAACTAGGAATGAAAATGTTTGTTAACTAGTCTTTATAACTAAACTGAAATTTTGAAATAATAATGAGAGCGTAAAATAGTAAACTCGGAATGATTTCTCATATACAGCTATACACAAAAGAGGTTAAACTACCTTTATTTTTAAACATATTTGTCAAGAGATTTTTAAATTTAAAATAATTCATAACTGTTTCTTTTTATTTTCAAATAATGCATCTCATTAAAGTCATAGGTAGAAATATTTGAATTGAAGTAGACAAATAGATATTAGATTTGAAAATATTTAATGTTTAGAAAAATCCATGAATTAAATTGTTGCATATTTCATCATTGATTTATGCGATAAAATTGTAATGGTTATTCTGCACATTCATTCCTAAAATACTCATCTAAAGTTAAAATATGAATAGTTGGTTATAGGTAGTTATAATATATATACACCGTATATATATATATATACACCGAAGAACCATTACATTATGACCACCCTCCATCTACAACAATGGGCTCGCCCAGGTTTTCATGATTTCTCGCCCAGGAACAATGTTTTCATGGGGCATATTAGGATTCATAATCCTTATAGAACAATNATATATATATATATATACACACCAAAGAGCCATTACATTATGACCACCCTCCATCTACAACAATGGGCTCGCCCAGGTTTTCATGATTTCTCGCCCAGGAACAATGGTTTCATGGGGCATATTAGGATTCATAATCCTCATAGAACAATTTCTGACGTCTGAAGCTTCCTGAACATAGTTGTAGACCAAGTTCACCCACTCATGGCAACAGTTTTTCCTGCGGGGGATGGTGTTTACCAACAGGATAATGCACCATGTCATAAGGGTCGAATCGTCGAAGAACATTCCAGTGACTTTCAAGTAGTGTCTTGGCCCCCAAATTCACCTGACCTTAATCCAATAGAGCATTTGTGGTCCTACTTGGAAAACCAATTTCGTGCTGCCACGCTAACCCCTCGCAATGTGAGGGAATTGCAGGACCCGTTGGTAGGCGCTTGGTACCAGATACCTCAGACGTCCTATCAGCACCTTGTGGAATCAATGCCACGGCGGGTGCTAGCAGTTTTGAGGGTTGAAGGTGGTCCTACATGTTATTAGCAGGGTGGTCATAATGTAATGGCTCTTCGGTGTATATGTGTGTGTGTTTGCGTGAGTGTATGTATGAGGAAGGAAATAATATATATAAAATATAATATAGAAATATTAAAACTTCTCTTTAAAAAATTTAATTTAATTAAAATTAAAAAAATATATAATATCGTCATCAGTTCGCACAGAAATAGTGCTCTCTAATGTTGTATTAATATAGCAAAATAAGATATATTAGTACAATTGCGTGAAAAGTACCAAAGAAAAGCTAGGAAGAAATCGATTAGCCGAAAAAAAATCGCAAAATTTCAAGAAAAATGGAAAATAATACACAAATAAGAACATGCGAGAAGGGAGAACAGATGTCATGTACCAGCGAATAGCTCACGAAAATGATTTAAAAATATATTTGTAACTAAGTTGCCAGATTACAAATTATGGAATTAAAGCTTAAATCGAGTGTCGCGCTTTAGTTTTTTAGGTGAGTTCATACTGAAGTGAAGAACAACATTTGATTTGCCTATTACCTTGGATAAGCCCAAAAATAGGATATCTGCAAGGTAATAATCCTTCTATTATTTCTATATATATATATATANCAAGCAGCTTACTGATGATTAAGTCCAAGATGTTCGATGTGCCCTCCGCTTGTTCCGCTACTAAATGGAAGTACTAAACGGCATGCAACACAACAGATCGGAGGGTATCTATACTGCTGCAATAGATGTGGTGTGTGATGCTTGCCTTCAAGTAGACTAGATTCTCAATGCGCCCGCTATAAACAACATTCTTCACGTATCTCCAAAGCCAGAAATCACACGAGCTTAGGTCAGAGGAATGTAGAGGCCACGGTGTTGGAAAATGGAAGCTTACGATCCTATCATCTCCGATATTAGCACTCAGCAGCTCCTCCATATGAGTATAAATATGCGGAGGAGTGCCCTCTTGCATGAATATTAAGTGATCCACCGACAGACGCTGCTGAAGTGCCAGAAGGAAATGGTTGAGCAAAAGTGCTTCATACTGCTTGCCAGTAACGGTGCAGGTAACAGGATCCGTAGGTGTGATCTCCTCGAAGAAAAACTGCCCGATGGCTGCTATTCAGCACCACACAGGGACCTTTTCAGACTGAAGAGATACTGACTGTAAAGGGAATGGATTCTCGGTCACCCGTATCCCGCAATTATGCGTATTTACAGAACCTTACAATTGAAGCTGGCTTCGTCAGTCCACAGAATGCTCCATTGCGAATAGAAAATTAACTTTTATTTAAGAAAAAAAAGCATGAATTGCCTGTTTTGCACACAATTTTAGACACTGATTTGCCTGTATTGTATTTGCACATGGTAAAAATTATATAAATTAACAAAGAAGTTTTTTAGTAAATTTATTTACAATAATATACAATTAACTCAATGATTTTATATAGAATTTAATTACAGGTTTGGTATCCATTGTTTAGTTTGGTATCCATTGTTTTTTTTAATCATATTTTGAAAGAGTTCGTCGATTTGTTTTTTGGATAAATAAACATTACAACATATTATTTGAATTCTATTCATTTGATTAAAAATGGTATTTAAATAGATGTTCTTAGAAGCATTAGAATTCCAAATAATTAGTTTATTTATATTGAAATTAAAATTATTTATTTTACCGCATAAATCAACAAAGCAGATATTTTCTTGTTTTATAATACCCAAATCCGAAAAATTGAAATTAATATTATCATCATGATTACGAAGCATGATTAAATCTTCGGGGTAAATATTATTTAATAAAATAGTATAATCTTGAAAATTAAAGAATAGTATAATCTTGAAAATCATCAATAAATCTAAAAACAAAGTTAATTTTAAGAGTATAATTTTTTTCATAATATTGCTAAAATAAGTTAGCTAAGAGAGATTAAAAATTAGATTCCTGTGGTATTCCATTAATTTGAAAAAAAAAATATCTTTTCCATTGTACAGATAAATATTAAAAAGACAAAAATTAATTAGAATTTCCGAATAATCGAAATTGCAGTTAAGAATATTTTTAAAATCATAGTAATAATTTAAAAGGACGTCTTTTAGTTTAGAAAGGGGAATGCTATTGAAAAGATCCTGGAAATCAAAAGTCTCAATAGAATTAGTTTTAATAAATTCTAAAATCAATTGATTATTAGTGATAATCTTAGAAAAACCTTCTTTAATAATATTGTTAATAATTTTATTTAAGTAGTTAGAGAAAATAGAGCCTTGTTTAGTTAGGTAAGTATTAGACTCACATGTGATAGTTCTAAATTTTATAGGAATTTTATGAAATTTAGGACTGACAATTAAGTAAGGATATTGTATATTGCTAATTTTAATTTTGAACCTCTTATATAAAGAAATTTTTTTTAATGACAATATTATTATTTAAATTACAAAGTTAAAATGTTTTCTATAACTCCGAATTTAAAAGTTCAGCATAGAATTTTTTTCATAAGATAGCATAATTATTGTTAGCTTTGTCTATGGGGTTAATTGCAAAATTTTTAGTAGTTGCTAAATTGATTGAACAATTTTAGAAAAAAATATTAAATTGTAACTGTTATTTAAATTATCCTTATTATTGAAAACAAAGTTTTTAAAGTAATAATAAACACCCCATTTTCACTCTGTTTGCATACCTAAAGGTAAAGAGAATGTATTTGATTTCTTAAATCATTGAGTTAATTAAATATTATTGTACATAAATTTACTAAAAAACTTTTATATATAATTTTTGCGATGTGCAAATCCATTTCGGGCAAATCCGTGGCTAAAATTATGTGAAAAACAGGCAATTCATGTTTCTCTCTGTTTCCTATTTTTTTCTTAAATAAAAGTTAATTTTCCATGATTATTAATTTTCTAAAATTTACTACTTTATTTTTCTAAAATTCACTAACTGTCTACTTCTTTAAATTATCCAATATAATATTACCTTGCGCGCATCCATTTTCGGCCCTATCCTTGGTAACTAACAGATCAAACGCACTTCAGTACTGCAGTAAGAACGCACTATAAAGCAAAACCCTTCTATTTACGCTTTTACTTCAATGTGCACTTCTCTTTTTATATTTTGTAATCTTGCAATCTTGTTACGAAAATATTTTAAATCATTCTCGAAAAATTTCCCTTTCATGTAAGTTCATTTGAATTCGCTACTCGCTTTATAGATTTCGTTTTATGTTTTGTTCTGTTTTTTCTTTACATTTAATTTTTGTTTTTACGTGATATTTTTTCCTTATGTGTTCTATTTTATTTGTTGCAAATTTTTTGAGTGCTCCTCACACTATTGTATTGATATATTATACTTTGACTATGTTAATGCAATTTTAGAAAGCACTCCTTTTTGCAGATTTAATCAGGTGACCTGATGAAAGGGCTTTATCCTTTTTTCCCCGGAATTTAATTAATAATTTTCCAATTTTTCAGATTTTTTTCCGGATTTTTATTATTTT
Source organism: Parasteatoda tepidariorum (assembly GCF_043381705.1). NCBI lineage: Eukaryota > Metazoa > Arthropoda > Arachnida > Araneae > Theridiidae > Parasteatoda > Parasteatoda tepidariorum. Next base: position 51,724,449 of record NC_092214.1, read on the forward strand.
TAATATTATTATTTTTATTTTTCCCTTTTTTCATTGTTCTGCAATTTTTTCCATGTTTTTTCTACATTTTGAACTTATTTTATGAGTTCTATTTACTTGCAGCTTATGCGCAATAAAAGAAACATATTGTTTTTCTTCGTTTTCTTTTCTTCTCGTCCTTTTTGTATTTATTTATTATGCTATATATACACATATAAAATATATATAAAAAATATTTATGTAAAATATATGTATAAATATATATATACATATATAAAAAAAATCTGTGCGCAAAAATATTTGCTTTGAAAATTTTTAACTTATGTTACAGCTATTTTTTAAACTTTATTTATTTTGGTTTAGAACTAAATGATATACGAAAATATTCGAGAATTAAATAAAATTCATTAAAAAATATTTAAAAAAACCCCTGCTAAATATCAGACAAAATGAAATATGTTGCACAAGCTCCCTCCGTGGACTTATTTAATATATTATTATATGCCTATGTTTAAGCTTTACTGTAACTATAGATTTGAAAGATAAATATTTATCACTATCTTTATTGCTATTTAGGACTGTAAAGCTATATATAAATGTAATTATAAAGATTAATACCTATTGAAAGTACTCATAAAATAAGCTTAAGCGACGTGTATGGCTTAAACGTTGTGAAATAATTTCAATAAATATTTAATATTTGAATATATATATTTAGAATAGCTATAAAATATTTTGTTGCTAATATATAGCTACCAACTTGTACAATCCATAAAATATTTGTTTTTGCTTCTTTGGTTGCAGCATTTATGTATTAATGTATGAATCAGGGTTTTAAAAGTAAAAAATAAATTATATATAAAATACCCACCATTAGACATTAATCATTTAAACAAATGCGTATAAGATCTACTGGTTAGGTATTACTGCTAAATATCAAAGTAGGTACTTCATATTATTATTATAAATTCATTAATTCACTGTGGAAAATAGTATGATCAAAATTAGCAACATATGGGATAATTTACCGCGTTTCTGCCTCTCCAGAAACACCAAAAAGATCAGTAATTTTTACTGAAGCCTTTTGTTAATAATTTTAGTAAAATAAACTATGAAATATGGTTTTATTATGCGTTATAAAATTTGATAATTTTATCATGATAGCTCAGAGCATGGCCTCATTTATTTGGTTAAATTCACTATTCAGTTTTGTATTTTTTCTAAATGTGTGATAATAAGGACTATAATTTTGAAAACTGGAATTTTTGGCAAACCGTTACCATATGAATTGAAAAATTATCAAATGAATGGTTTAAGGGTACCATATATTTTTGTTTTCATTATCACATATTGTAAATATTTTTTTCCAGAAGTGTCACTACCATATAGTACAATAATTTTGCTCGAATTTTTATCCCAATATAAATTCATTATAATTAAAATTTTTTAGAGAATTCTTCATGCCTTAACTATAATTTCAAAATCTTTCTTAACGACCGTGCAAGTTGACAATTATGGTAATTGTTTTAAACAAGATTCTGATTTCTGGAGACTTTAGAAGTTAAGTGATTGAAAAAAAAAATGACGAAAAAATGATGAAGAAAATATGATGAAGAAGGTTTGTTCAAAATGATGATGAAAACATGGTACAAAATTTTTATTTTTGTCTTGTAGTCAAAGCGTATTAAGAAAATTCAACTATATCAAGTAAAAACTTCTTTATCTTGAATTTTTACATAAGATTCTTTAAATATTAGTCTGAATTTTGAGCCTTTCCCAAAGCAAAATCACTTTGATTGCCCCTAGATGGCGGTATAAAACACCTTAAGATGAAAAACTAAATGGTAGATCTTTAATGTTAATCATTTATAAATTTCAGACAGCTTTGTTAGGTTATTACGCTTAGTTTCAAGAATTGAGAATTACTAATACCATTCTGTTTAACCACAGTTTAAAATAAATTTTTCTTTTTTTTTGCTTCAGAAAAAGATCAATTTTGTTCAAAGCCACTTTAGTTATAATAAATATCTAAATTATTTGAAAAAGAACATCTATTTTCAAAACTTTCCGGAAAAAACCTTAAGTTATAAAATTTCAAATATTTACATTTCAACGATTACTTAAGGTTTTCATAATTAATTTGATTGAATTTAACAATAGTCTTCTACTACTTATTAATTAGTTTAACATACTGTGCTCACAATTTTAGTTTATAAATAATAAATGTAAGCAAATGTTAAATGCTTCCTATATAAAATTATATGAGTTATTTACAAATCATGCATGCTTTTCTGTGCCAGCAAATGTAATTTACAAGTTTTTTTTATGAAAATTACTACACTTTTACTTATGAAAATCATTATAATTTTAAAATATGGAAACATTTTTAAGAACTAGATAAAACCTGTTTTGAATAATCTATAATAATATTTATTAATTTATAACTATTCTTAAGCATTAGTTAGACTATAGCTGCAATCTCTTAAAGAATGTTTTAATAGTAATCTAAATTAAAAGCTAACATTTTTTGTTTAAAGAAATCATACCATTGTCTTGAGAACTCCTTAAAACTAGAAAAACAGATATATTGCTTCAAACAAAATCGTCATATCGAAATTACATAATTTTGATAAGCTAATAAAGCCATGTTGTAAACTAAGTGTGATAAAAAAAAAGTTGGAGTAAAGGGAGAGAAGTAGTGACTAATGAAAAAAAAAAGATGTATCATATCTTTAAAATCTCTTAAAAATGTATTCGCTCTGAGAATACTTTATATATTCTATATTTCAACTTTTGGAATGAATACAAAAATTGTGTTTTCATTCCAGATAGTTAGAAAACAGTAAAACTACTTTTAAAACTATCGTTTCAAGCATCGTTTCAAAGAAATTTGATATAAATATTTATAAGGTATTGAAAATCGATATTTTTCATGACTTTGATTTGATCTTTATCAAAGATTCTCTCCTATACTTCATTTTTTTAAAATTTTTTTTATATCTAACGTTTTATGATTTGAGCTACTTAAATTTATTATATTTGATTGTTTTGATCTTCTTCAACTCAGTCATCATAGTCTATTTTTTTATTAATAACTTTTAAAATTATACGCATTTTCAAAAGTTAATTTTAAAATAGCCTTTTCTCCACACAATTTTATCTTTCGGTTATAGTGTTTTTAAATTTTGCAGTATTGCCCTATTATTATGTTAAATGTTGAATAAATATTATTCTGATTCAATTTAAAGCGATAAAAAACAGGTCTCAAAGATAAACATTTAACCTAGCTGCTAGAATAAGTACATATGCTTGATACTAAAAGAGACATTCGGAACATACTAAATATTTAAAGTAAAAGAGACATTCGGAAAATACTAAATATGTAAAGTAAAAGTCCGAAGTGAGGAGATATTACTTGATGAAACTGATTACTTGATACCATTTCAAGCGTTCAAAAATAGGCACCCATTTTCAAGACTTGACATGCCAGATGTGAATAAAAGAAAAAAAAAGTGATTTGAAATGTAAAACGCAAAGTTGCCAACGAAAAATGAGAAATTGAAAGCAAGAAATGAAACTGAGAAAAGCCACTGTAGCCGAGTGAGAAAACGATTGGGTAGGTAGGCACTTTATTTACTTCACACTGGAGCTGCACAATGGGCTTTTGGTTGCGGTCTGGGAAACATCCCTGAGGATGATCTGAAGACATGCCATTGCAATTTTGTTCCTCTAAAGAGGAAATGGCTCCCCTGCTTTGGTAGCCCGATGACCTGCGAGCGAAGTCGAGCACCTTACGGTAAAAGAGTTTAACGAAGACCGATACCACGCACCCTCGATCCCTACGCAGGTTGATCAAAGTGGTCACCCACCCGCTTACTGACCACAGCCAGCGATGCTTGACTTCGGTGAAGAAAAAGATTAAAAACAAAACTAGGAGAAAACAATGTGGCTGAAAATTGGAAGAACCACATCAGCACCCTACCATCTCTCCATGGCACGGGGATCCATGGCACATTTCATTTCACTCTGATTTGCCTCTCCCAACCACTGTGGTTTTTCTTGTTCCGTTTTTCATCTTTTTCACACTCAGCCACTGTAGTTTTTCTAAATTTGCTTCTCGCCTTTTAATTTCCTAAATTTCATTTGCAACTTTTCGTTGTATACTTTCGTATTACTTTTCTTTCTTCTCATTTACGTCTGGTAAGTCTTGAAAATGCGTGCCTATTTTTGAGTGCTTGAAATATTTCAGCTGTTATTTCCAATTTGTATATTTTTAAACGAATTACGTTTTTAATCAAATAATACTAGATATTTATTTATTAATCTCATTCTCTATTCATATATTTCAAGAAATGTGATTTTTCAAATAAAAAGTTCTAAAATCACGCCTTAGAATAAAAATTTTTTTATCAGTTTAATTTTCCGCTTTTTTAGCATGATAAGAAATATTCCAAACAAGTTCGACTTTCTAATTCTATTTCTATGTAGACTATGAAATTCAGGTTTCAACGAATATTGTCATTTTAATTAGTTTAAAATAATAATAATTGATATACTGCTTGAAATCAACCCTTAAATAACATATTCTTGATTTTATAGAAATAAATAATGAAAACAACATATATTTTTATGCTTAAATCACTCATCTATTCAAAAATTAGTAGGTTAATTGATAAAGAACGTATATAAGAAGTATTTACAAGTTATAACGGTAGAAATAAGACACAAAAGCTTAAAATTTAATCGAATAATTTTAGACGGACATTGTTATATTGGTCAACTTTAGCTTTGGTTAGCGACAGGGTTTTCCGCTGCACAACTTTCTGGGAGTTGAAGCCAACAATTTACACTATTCCTATTCCAAAGCTATTTCAATTTTCTGTATAATTCTACCTTCCTTCTAAAAGGGTATTGTTAGGGGCTCTAAATTCCAAAGACATTCATTGGAATGATTTTACAAGATGTTGAATGTGTGTTTTGATGTCGTTAGAAAATTTAGATTGCTGTGTGTCCAAGTCCATAATTGTTCGAAGTTGTTATACTAGCGTGCGATTTGAATCTTTTACATGCTGTTAAAGATTTACAAAGAATTAGATCTTCTACTGACTTACTTAGCTGTTTTCACCCTTTTTTTAAAACTTTTATATATGATTTTGTTTTAATTAATTCCCTGATAGTCAATGACCAAACAAAGTGTAGACACCCCTAAATAATTCATGATTTCCTAATCTCTAAATTCACGATTTCGTTCTAATTATTATGTACAAAAACTCATGGTATAATTTTCAAACATGTATAGATATTTGTCCAAACAAACTTCCAAATAATAGCCAATTACGGTACTCAAGATTTTTTTCCCCATAGACTTTGCTATTTATTATGTGCTTTCCTAGTCTAACTCTAAATCTGATTTAAAAATTACTAAATTAAAGATGCGAAACTAATATGGCGTATATTTTATAATGACGCAATAATAATTAAAATTGCATGATTTTAAATATATATAAATTTTTTGAGAATTACTTTATAAATTTCAAACCAGAATTCATAAACTTATAATTACAAAGCAAATAACTGTATTACAATCATACGATTTTGTGCAGTCATAGAGTCATTAAAATGTTTTTTGAGTTGCATCAAGATTGTCATAGGAAAGTAACAAATTTCTTTTTTCTCAGCTTTCACTTTAAAATTAAAAAAATAAGCTAATGTTTTCGCAACTAGTTATTTCTTTTTTTTGAAATGTTAAGAATATAGTAGTTAATTCAATTTCTTAAAATGCATATTTTTTTTATGCTTTTTTAGATTTCATGACGGGCATACGAACTGTTAGAATTACTGTTAGAATTTTCATTCCAAAATTATGGGAAAATAACCGGCATCAGCCAGTCCACCCAATTAACTGTAAAGTTCACAGTTTTTTTTACCTTTTTTTGAAGAATATTTTTTACCTTTACAGTTTTGAAACCGTTTACAACTAGTATGTAAAGAAAACCCTGAATACAAAACAATGCAAAATTTCTAACCGTTTACTACTAGTATGGTTTTTAAAACCGTAAAAATGAAATTTAACTGGATAATTTAGCAGCTTTATAGAACTGCCATCTATGCGTGAAGGAGAGTATCGTATCCTAATAGCCCAGTGTCACAAATGGGGGAGTGCAGGATAATGAAAACAATTCATGTGTTGGAAGAAATGAAAAAAATATTGTGGTGTCAGCGCCAGGAAGCGAACCCTCGTTCTTTTTGTCATGAGACTGCCACATTTGCCTTCTCTGCTGTAATATGCACCGAGCTACGAGGGACTAAGTGGCTTCCTTAAGTGAAATTAGTTGATCCGATAAAATTCTGGTTGTTTAACTGTGTATCTATATATCCATGATCAAAAAATTTTTTCTGTTTAAACTATAAAAAAGAGGTTATTTTTTTCTTCAAGTCAAGGTCTTCATGTTTTTTTACATGCATGCCATTTTAAATTCTGATTTGCAATAATTGACTTTAATTTTTTTCAACTAATGTTGTTTCAACAAGAAACTAAAAATAATTGCTCTATGGCAATAAGCAGTTCATTTATTCGGATATTAATATTTACATTTCAATAAAATTTTATAAATATTAAATAAGTAAAAAATATTTAGACGTATTTTTTTTCTTTCCATAATAATACAACTCAATTAGTTAAAAATTAATTTGATCCAAGTAATAAATTAAATCACCTTCTAAAAAAATTCAAATTTTACATAATATCTCCCATGTTTATCGATCATTCATTTTTATGTAAAAGAAGCTTATTTTCTTTTGAATGAATTTTAATAATGAATAATACTTATCTTAGGATTGTCGAAAAGAATTAATTAGTTTTTCCAACAACCAAGAAAATCTATTGGATTATTGAATAGCTAATAAATTAGAAAAATAATCATGATAAGAGTTTTTGTGGTTACTGATAGAAACACAAATACGTTCACTTAACAGGACATAAGAGACTCTCCATTTTTAATCCAATTTGTTCGTAATGTTGTTCTTTTTTAATTCATGTTCCTATCACTTGTATTTTTTATCATTTAAACTGAGTTCATATCAGGCTTTTCATTAAATTCTGAAGTTTTTTTTAATAGCTTTTGAATAAAGATAAAAATTTACTTTTCTGCTTTTTTGCTATTTGTTATGGAAAATTTGCTCCAGGTAGTTTTTTGAGAAAAATATTGTATTTTTGATAGTTTACAATTCCTATTATTTATTGGATAGAACAGATAATTCTAGTAGTTGTCTGTATTTTCTCATTTGTAAAGCTTTGTTTTTCTCTTCTTATATAGAAACTCCGCAACAGTTTGGTTTTTTAAGGAGTATATTTTTTTGGATTTCTTTTTCTCTTTTCAGCTTCTTTTGAAGTCTGTTCTAGTTTTTCTACCGTTTTTTGACTTTAAACAATTTTTTCTTTCTTATTTTTCTATGTAACTTAAGTTTATTTGTATTTTTTTCCATTCCTGCAGTACGTTTTTTATCTATGTTTCAGCAAATGTCACGTTCAAATTTTTCTCCTCGCTAATACATTGCTTGCATCAGCTAGTTTTTTGATAAGTTCTTTAAAATGCCTTTTTTTTCATTCTGGAATTAAAATAATACAAAACCTTAGTATCCATGAAGATGTCATTAATATATGTATTAAGCATAGACTGCATTTTATCTTTTGATTGATTACAGTACTGATCTTTAAAAAAGTTTTTTTTTCATTTAGGAATTAAAATAATACAAAAATCTTAGTATCCTTGAAGATGTCATTAATATATGCACTAAGCATATGTACTAAGCATCATTAATATATCTACTAAGCATTTTATCTTTTGCATGATCACATTTATGATAGATGAAATGCTTTTAAGCAAGAGTTTTTGTAACGTTTCGGGGGAAGAAATATTCAGGCTAAGTGTATGTAACTTGAACCATTAGTAGTGGTATATTGATGAAGGCATTGCAATAGTTGATATAGTTTTCGCTAGAAGACTACATAATAAAGCAATGGTGTATAAAATAGTATTATGTCTTAATAATCTATGTAATATATTTTATATAACAAAATATTATTCCAATAGTGCAATTATATTTAGTTATTTCTCATAATAATATTATCACAAAACCACATTAATTTTGAAGAAATACGAACATTGTGTTACTTTCTTACTTTTGAGTCCTTTAAATTTGTTCCGAAAGCTCTCCTACGATTTTTTCTATCTCATTTCAGAACCTTTGACATTAGATAACGAGGGTACCGAGGAAAGTGTGCTTAGTTTTTGTTCACGTTCTTCAGCCATGATTCGGAGTGATAACTGAGTACTGATTCACCCATATTCCTAATTTGTTTGATCCTACTTCCTAATCAATTGTTAATTAATACGTCATATTAAGCCTAATGATTTCCAAAGAAATTTATATCCTTAATCAATAGAAGATATTAATTTCTTCAATTTTAAGAAAGATCAAGTATAAGTATTTTTCAAGAGAAGTTTTCTTCCAAAACATAACTTCGCTAATTTTGATCACCCATTTTTTGACAGTGCACTAAATGATTAACATTTCCATTTTATTTTTATTACCGTATTTATAATTTTATCTATTCAAATATGGTAAATCAATCTTAGCGAAACACACCCTCTTTTTTGAAGCATTGTATTAACAAAATTTTCCATTGTATAGGAACAACAGTCGTATATTCACTCTCTTCAGTAGTATATTTCCTAACACAATATGCTATTGAAATTCACAACAAAGCATCCAGTAAATTGGAGGGATTGTATTTGCACTATAGAGTGAATTAAGTTAAATACCTCCACGTCATTAAGTTACGCGAATATATTAGTTGACTAAAGCATGTTAAGTTTCTGTCCTTAATCCAATGATATGTTTATATACTTACTTGATTCGTTTCATTTGATATGGTGTTTGAAATTACCCTAAAAGGGTTTTGACTTCGTTGTTACAATTTTCAGCTCGTTTAAAGCTTTAAGAATGGAAAAACAGTGTTTATAGAATCGTATTCATTAATAGCTTTAATATTTATTCTTATAATATGACGCCAAATGATTAAACGTAACTTAATAATATACCAAAGCATAAAATAATGTATTACATTCCGAATTATTTAAAAAAAAAACATTTTAAACAATATATATTATGTATTCAAATGTCTAAAGGCTGGCAGAAATACAAAAAGTGAAGTTATAATTCTAAAAAAAATATTTTTTTTTTGAGGACATTATGAGTTGAGGTGTTTTTGTATTTAAAAATATTGTGTTTTATTTCTAATGTTTTTTAAAGGAATGAAGAGAAAATGAATTGTATTTGATTTTATGTACATAGAAACTCTACCAAAAAAGTATTTGGAGATATGATTTTCAACTATGTTCATTTTAAACTATTGACAGTTTGCGTGAGTACACTGAAATTGAATTTTTAAATAAGAGCAACTGATTTCGAAATATTCGGAATGCCATTCAAAAATAAACACGATATTGACCTAATAATAATGAACAATTTCAGAAACTATTCAAAAATAGAAATTACGCATATCAGTATAAGAAATCTATAAATTAAATATATCGGTAGAAGGATTGACCTGTAGGGAAAAGATTCCACTCTGTTTGAATCTGATGCTGAATTTTTAATTAGATAATTTTAATTATAGCAGACAGTCTCAAAACATTCTGAAAATTTTTCATAGATACTTTTTTCATAATTAGCTTTATATGTAGCTTATGTGAAAATTGACACAAGGATAGTTGGGTATCATGAATTACGAAATTATGAAAATGTCATCAAAATACAAGATAGCAATATCAATATAAAAACCAAAACTACAGTGTAAAAAATTCCGGTTCAAATTTCTGTAGAAGTACCGTCAGTTTGGATGCATAATCCATAAAATCCATTTTTACCTTAAAATATTATACAATAATTTTTACAGTAATGTTTACTTAATTAGAGTGATTCAGCGATTTTACGGTAATTATTGTTAAAATTACGGTATATCAGATTTAATTTTATTTTTAATGGTAAAGAAGTACCGGCTTTTTGATTGCTGGTTATTTTTACCGTAATATGACCATGACCGACATTTTTAACGATGTACCAAGAATAATAAAAAAAGGGAATGTAATGAAAATATAAAGTAATTAGGTAAAGATAAAGTAAAGTAATTAGGTTGCAAAGATAAAGTAATTAGGTTTTCTTTCTATTCTATAATTAATATTTTAAGACTTAAGAATTACTCATCAAAATGTGAAATAAATGTGGGTAAGAAATCATAAATAATGCATTCGAATAAAAAATTTATTTTTTAAAATTAGGAAACAATGCATGGAGAAATCTACTGCATGAGGTTTGAGGTATAATTATTGTATGCAGCAGGTAATAGTAAGCAGTATGAGTGAAAAAACTATGTCATACTCAATCACATTTATTCGGGGTTGCTTTAATCTTCACTTAAAATGTTTCCTAATTCAGAATACACTGTACTATTTCTGACTTAGGAATATACTGTATCATAATTATGTTCTTACAGAATGATACGTTAAGGAATGTACGAAAAAATAACGAAATAATGTATGTTATATATTGTCTTGTAATGTAAAGATCTTATAAAATGGAATTCTAAACTGTAAATTTCAATTATAAAAATATTTCATTGTTTCGAAATATCTGATTGTTCTTTAAAATACAAACATTTAAAAATAAATGTTCATTAAAATAGATTTCCCTGCACGGAATAGCTCATTTTAATTTTATAGAGAGTATAAATATTTTCCTTCATTGTTTCAAAATGTTTAGAAAACAATGTAGAATATGTTTATTTGTTTAAACAGATAAAGACTATTTACAGGAATGAAAATAATGCTAGCACATTAGGAAGTCTTTTCCCCAAACCAGTTGATATTTTCAGCAGAAACTTCATATTTTTATTTTTCAAACAAGATTGCAAAAATGTCATTTGCATAAATGCTATACCTCGAAACGATTGTATTCGTAGAATATTTAACTGACAGATGTAAAAATTTGAGAGCTTCGTTTCACTTGGGACTTCCTGTTATTGTATTTTGATGAGAATTTTTCCTTATAAATCATACACGTTTAATTTTTTTTAAGCTTAGCAAATTTTGAAAACTCGAGTTTAGATATTAACACGTTTGACATTTTAGATTTAAGATGAAAATCTAAACAATAATTTTTTAAGACAACTGCATTATTATTTTAAAATCTCCAGGCACTGTATCCATTTGAATAGGATTATTAGTCAGTTAGTATTTAGTTATTTTAAATAAAATAAAGCATTCATTGTATATCGATTATAGTTAACTTTTTACGAAAATGACATTTCGAGAATTTAAGTTTCAAATATTAATTTTTAATAAAATTGATAAAATGTGTATGAAAGTTTTAAATATGTATAAAATATGAATATTTCCTACGACTTTTCCACATGATTATCTAAAACTAGCTGGAATATAGTACTAAAACTAGCTGATACTTAGTTGTATTATGGAATAGTAGAAAACAAATTATTAGCAACAAATTTTTTAATGTTATTTAATGTATTATTTTAAATAATTACTCGATGATGTTCTTACAGGAAAAGACATATATATATATATAAAAATGAAAATCTATCCTAATAACAGACAAAGAATTGACAGATTCTATTTTTAAGATGGAGTTACATTGTAAGTAATTGAGTACTTAAGTTTCTGTAAAATTAATATTAATTAAATAAATAAATTAGATTTAATTTGTGCGCATCTTTTTCTCATTATTGCATGCAACTTTAGTGTATATAATATTTGTTCGAAGTAAATAGTTATTAATAATATTTGAGTTGATAGTTATTAATAATAGTTAAAGAAATTTGGTGCAATGATATTCGTATCAGTTTACAGAAATTTTCATTTAGCTTTATTATAAAGTTAACACCACTTTTAATTTTAGGAATCCAGTTTCATAGATATGGCAAAGCAAAATTTGCGAAACTTTGTATCGATTATGTAACTTTTAACTACATGTGCTGTTGAAAATCAAATTTCTTATCAACGTTAAAAAAATTGAAAGAAAGTTCTACGAAAATTAAAGAACTTCAACATAAGTACTTTTTGTTTCCAATTCTAATAAGAATATATCACTAAAACATTTAAAATATTGTATTGTATATGTCTTCTTCAGATGCAACAAAACCCTTACTGAAATCGAATGTTAAATGACTGGTAACAAAATTTCCAGTATTTTGTAACAATTCACTTTTAACAGAAATTAAATATCATTTATGTATTTTTCTAGTTATATTTTTATAGTCTATACAACCATTCAGTATTGGTGTATTATTGTACTGTTGCACTGTAAAAATGTACTGTAAATTCTACCTAAAAAGCATTTTTTTTTGCAGAAAAAAACTGCTTAAAGAAAAATAAGATTTTTCTGTTTATAACAGTTATTCATGCACCTTAATTTGAAAATGAATTAAAGATAAAGACAGTTTTAGATTTAATTTTTTATAACGTAACTTTAGAGTCATTGTTGTTCAAGGTACAAAGAGCAATTGCTTCCCAATGTTAGAATCCCAGCGTTGACTGGTCATATGAATTCTTCCTTCAGCTTGCATCCACGACAATGATGATTTTAATCGAGTTTTTTTTTTGTTAAAATAACAGAGGTTGTTATTTTAACAAAAGAGAGGCTTATCTGTATAAAAAATTAGGTGTCCGTTTTCAAATAACAGTGATTTTTGTGAAATAAATGGTTTCAAACCGACATACTAGCTGACAGTTTTTCTCTGTAAGTTTAACATATTTTTGTGACAATGTAGGTACATTACTGCAGTTTATTACTTGTTGACAGAACTAAATAATTGCCTTTTGGTAACCAACTATGACAAAACGAAATTTGTAATAATGGCAAATATATATTTATTAATTTATTAAAAGTATTAATTTATTAAAAGTATTAAAAGTAAATTATGGCTTTCAATTCATTGTCTATTCAGAAAGTTTGCACCATAAAAAATTCTGGTAAAATTACCGTACTATATGAGAAGGACATTTCTAGTAAAAAAAAAACAATAATTTTGGTAATAAAACCATTTAACCATTATACAGGAACAATTAAACCATTCATATGATAAAGGTTTCCGCTCATATGGTAACGATTTACCGGAAATTATAGTTTCCAAAATTTTTGTTCCTATTACCACTCAAATTAAAGTAAAAAATATTATTTTGAACAAGTAAATTTAATTTCAAATATATCGTTTTTATGCCACGCTCTCAGGTATCATGCTAAACTTACCAAACTTTAACTCATATTATGAAACAATATTTTGATGTTCATTTTACCAAATTGCTTCGGTTTTGGCCGTACCTATTTTCTCTGTATGGTTTGAAGAATTGAAAGTTATTTATATCCTGAAAATAAGTAAAAAGAGACTTGTAAGTCAAAATAAACATGGTATAATTTGATTATACCAAAACAACTGCTATATACTGTTACTGAGATTGTTTAGTCTATTTAAATTTTCTTACCAAAATAAAAATACCCAAGATTATTTCTAACATCAACTGAAAAATTGAAATAATACATTATATGAAGAAAGATATCATTGATAAAGTACTGTAAGCGTTGTTAATTAGTTAGTTGACACAATATTAAAGTTGAATATTTACATTACCTTTTCAACCATTATACTAATTTTAACACCGAGGGATTATTAATCAACTGAAATTTATGATTATTTCCCGGATGAAACGCACATTTGTAATAATTTTTCATTTGTAAACAAGCTTTCAATGTTTGACAACTCTGAAATTGTAGAAATATTTTTTTTCCAAATGGCATTAAACTTTAATACGCTATGTTGAAATACAATACATATGAAAAGAATGCAGTTGTATCAATTTAGCTGTGTAACGAGTTAAAGTAGTTACTTTAATTTTAAACATTTTGTTTACACAAAAGAATGATAACTGAATTAAGATAAATTTTGATGACAATGATCTGTTTGATATAAATATCACGATTTTCTATTTAATATCGCTTAAGATGACGCTATTATAATTAATTGTGTTATGAAAATTAAAAATTCTCGGAAACATAGTCTCTTTATTTTTTACTCTTAGATTCTGTTAATGTGTTTAATGAAATAGTTTTCTAATTTTTTGTAATATAGTTACTTAAAATGTGTAGAATATAAAACATTTATTATTTGCGATGCTTTTAGTTAATATTTAAATTAATAATTAGTTCTGTAATGGGGATTTTAAATATTTGTTAAGTAAAATAACAACAACAATGAATACTTGATAAGATATAAGATACATGCGGAAAACCAACTTAAAATGAAAAGCAGTTACATATTATAACATAATTAAAAAGAAGTTTGTTTAAAAAGACATTAATTTAAAGACACTATAAACTTAACAGTAAAGACAATGCAAACAATTTTCGCATCCATTAATGGCTAAAATAAATGCATATTCAATTATACATATTTAACATCACATAATTATTCATATTTACTCATTATATTGCTAACTGCTAATTTAAAAAGGCAAAAATGGTAATAATTAGGTTTTTTTAAAAAAATTCTTTTTGCTCTTAACTATTTTAATGACTTAAATTCTCTTTCTACATGACGTATATCTCAAAAACAAATCCAACTAAACCACTCGTCTCTCTTGATTTTTATTTCTGGTGTTGGGAGCAATTATTTATCTAGTTAAAAATTTTTACATTTCATTTAGAATATTAAATTCACTTTAGTTACGTTTCAGCGTTTAATATTAAAAGAGCCTAGTAGAAGATTTCAAAGTGAAAATTTTCTGAATAAAAAGACATTACTATTAGAAAAATTGGAAAAAAATTTAAATTGCTTATAAAATTCTTTCTTTCTATTAAAAACCATTTAAATTAAATGAACTGGCAAAAAAATTCCCTATTCATGCAACTAACTTACCATGTGCTAAAAGGCTCCCTTTTCTAGAATAATCACGAACTTTTTTTCCTTAAGCTGTTTGAGGACTGTTTAGTTTCAGCACTAGCATACATTCATGTTTGTGAAAATTTCAACATCATAAGAAAATTATGCAAATTGAATGAAACTTACATGATATGTAAACTGAGGTAAAACATGCAATTAATTAGAATTATCGAGTTAACATACACATAATTTTTTGTAGAAAAACCAACCAAATTCAACGGGTAAGAAAATTGTTTAAAAATGTTGTTTCTAATAATTCAGCACCCCCTCCGTCCCCATGCTCTAATAACTGGATTTTCATAAAGGAGGGCGTTGGAGCTGTGATGGCTTAGGGCATAGAGAGTTCGCCTTTCAATGAGATGAACTGGTTCGAATCCCAGGATTGGCTGGTCGATGCGAATTCCGCATCCGCCTTGCACCGACCACAGTGCTTACGTAAAATATCCTCAGTGGTAGAAGAATCATCGGTTATGGTCCCATTGCTGTCAGACTTACCGTAATTCGTGGTTTTCCTATAAATGTAAAGCGAATGCGGGTAAGTTCAATCAAAAAGTCCTCCACGAAGGCAAATTTCTAACGGTACTTAACCCAGGAGTTCCCTTGTCTTTTGGGTAGGGTTCAAAATAACTGGGCTATGGATTCGAACATTAGTGGTTGCTGTTTTTTGGATTTCATATTTAATATTCTCCCTATTTGTGAAAACTCTAATTTGAAAATTTTGAATATGTTTGCTTATGTGATTGAACTGTTGCGCGCACTTCGAACTTTCGGAGTGTCCCCGAATGCCCCTTCGCGGGGGTGGGGCTGGGTTAAGCTAGCTATAATTAGTGGTCGTAAACCCAAAATTGAGTCGGATGTTCAACGATGGTTATGAAATAAAATAGTTTTTTCGTCACTTGGAAGAAATATTCGTTCAAAGCATATACCAGAAAACGGTTTCGTCAAAAACTAAGAGTTCGTTCGCGAAAAGAATATTTTATATAAGCCTTTTATGGATTTTTCTTTCAATCTGTTATAGAAGTTGTTTATGGAAGGTTAATGGTGGTTTTCTTCATATTATATATATATTGTTAGTTCTCAAATAATTTCAGTGAAATATTAGAACACTTAGTGAAATATTAGAAAGTATAGAATTTTCATCAATGTTTAAATTGTTTTGCAGTAGCATATTTCATTGCAATCTTTTGTATTGTAAACAAAGTTTCTTGTAATACATATTCCCGCACAGAGAAAAAAAGTATGGTCAAAACTACCAGACTATGGTTAAAATTTAAAGTATTTATGGTTATGGAACGCCCAAAGGATAGGTAATTTTGATCGACGCGTTTCGGTAATGATTTCGATTAGATACACACAATAATATTTTTTACCAAATAAGTAGTTTTTTTATAATATGTTTGGTAGTCATTGAAGTAAAAGTTGGTAACATTTAGTATTTTTATCATAATGCCTTAGAACATGGATTATAAAAAATTTATTCGGTTCAACTTAATTTTTCAGTTTCGTTATTATTACTAAAAATGTGTGTTGTGTCGTGATTTTGCCAGCTTTTGAGAGTAACAAACGCATCAAAACTCAAGAACACTAAAGACTAGGTAATTTTTATCGAAATGTCTTGGTAATGATGTCGTAAAAATTGATAATAAAATATTATTTTATATTATGTTATAAAATTTAGTAGTTTTATCTTGATTATTTGGTATATTTACTTTTTAGCTCTGTATTTCTTACTAAATGATAGGTAAAAAGAACTATAATTCTTAAAAACTGAATTTCCGGTAAACCGTTACCAAAATTGCCGAATGAATGACTTAAATAATTTATATTTTTTTTTCTTTAACCATAAACACGTTTTTTTTCCCGTGTGGACTGATTGTTCTTAATATGATAAAAACTAACCTTCTGAACTCAAAGGAAAAAAATAAACGAATTTAACACCGAACCGAAATTTAAGTACTGTCAACTGGGATTACTTTCTCAATTTTAAAATTCTAGTAGAAATTTCTTATACTTTTTCATCAATTAGAGAAAAGGAAAAAAATTAGACTTGAAATCATACAGAGTTGATTTATGATGTTTAAACATATTTTCGTTTCTTTCTTCTTACTGTTAAATTTCAGAAAAATTTACTAAAAGTATTTATTGATAACTATTAGCCGAAATAATTAATTAAGGGGAACATATTTGTAGGTGTGTAATGTAATATAAATCATGCAATTCGAAAAGAAAGTGTCAAGAAATCTTCTACGAAAAAAAATGCACATAATTTCATTGAAGATGGAGTTTTAAAGACTACTTTAGTCAGAGAAAAAATCAATAACTCATTTTGTTTTTATTTGTCAGACAATGTCGTTTCAATCCCCCATCGTCAAAAATATTTAAAAAATATGGTAGGAAATACTTTAAAGATTTTTTCATGAGAAATTTAGAAAGCACAAAATCTCCCGTCGCAAGTTCAGTAATTTTTCATGAATTATAATGTTATTTTCATCGAACTTTTTTTAATCAGAAATGGTTGAATTTCGAGTAAAAATGCCAATATCGTCTTCACTGCATGAATCCGTTTTGTACATTAGTTATTTTAATACTTTGTGACAATTATCTAGAGACAAAATTTACACCCATTTTTCAATGCATCATGGAATAAAGTTTCTCAACAAAACAAATACAACAAAATTAATTAATTAAATTTAGTCAAATCCTTTCATTCATCCTACTGTGCAACACTTACAGAAGAACTTTTTAAAATTTACAAGCTAACCCTACGGGTTTCATGAATAAAAGATGATAAGGTAGTTAAGCTGCTTGCTTACAGTTATTTTGCACTGTAATACAATCTAGATCAAATTACGGAATATAGTACTTGCACTTTGGATGCATTATTCGTAAAATCTGTTTTACCGTAAAATTAATTTTTACCGCAAAATATTATACCGTAATTCTTACAGTAAGATATATTTTCTTTGAGTAATTCAGTAACTTTATGGTGATTATTGCTTTAAAAATCACGGTATATCAGATTTTTTGTTCCGTAGCATGTTCCGGTGAAATGGATTTTATGGTGAAGAGTATATATATAAGAATATAAATATATGAAGAATTTACTTCAGAACACAAGTAACTGCATTACTGATCTAGAAAAAATTATTTTGCTATTTAAATTTTACAATTTGTTGTATTTTTACATTTTATTGTTCAATGTACAGTCCGCAAAAAAAAAAAAGATATCACCCTGAATAACTTTCGTTCTATAGATCGGATTTTCACGAACTAAGTGTCAATCTTAATGGTTCCTGGGGGTGACCTCAAATATACTAATGAATAAGTGCTAACTATTAATTAAGTTACGAAATCAGACACAAAAACGTACTTTCTCTGAATAAACATACATTTTTTTTTACACATTTGGATTTTTCATCTTCAAAATATAGGGGGTAGCCGCAATCTGGGAAATGTGGTCCCCATAGTTTGGTCAGGAGAGCGATTCAAAGTTCGGGCCCCTTAATGTTAATTTTGCTCTTTGCGTTTTCTGTCATATTTTAAAAACTAATGAAGCAATTTAGAAAAAAATTGCACCCACTCATAAAACTCATTTACCCAAAGATAATTTCATGACGAAAATAATTTTTAATAATTATTTTTTATTATTTAATTAAAGTGAGGATGAAAAAAAGTTGAATTACAAGGTATGCATTTTTTTATACCATTTTAATCAACATATTTTTCAATTGAAAAATCTAAAGTTTCAACTGTTTTTATTTATTAGAAGATGAGAAAAATTAAAATTAATTATTTTTAAAAAAATAATTTGGCGACAATGAA